>NC_056729.1:539492535-539789812 GCF_019279795.1 Protopterus annectens | reverse complement strand
CAAGTTTTATTTTTAAAGGGGCTTTTAAAATGGGGCGATATTTTCCAGGATCCGCTGAGGCACCACCTTTTATGGAGAGGGACCACTGTTGCTGTACGCCACTTTGGGCACATATCCTGTAGTAAGGCTGAGATTGAACAGTAGTTTTATGTTTGGGTTTAGCTCTTCTTTGAGTTCATGTAGGATGCAGCCCAGGACACCATCTGGTCCCATTGATGCTGTGTTTTTGCTTTGGAGAGGGCGGCTCACAGCATCTGAGATGTCAGGGGGCAGCATTTGCTGGGATAGATATTTGCCCTTTTGGTGGGAGGGGAGAAGTTTGCTGAACCTGTCAGCTAGGATGTGGGCAATGTCTGTGGGTTCGGTGTATTTTTTTGTCATTTTGGACTAATTCTGAGCATATCTGGGAATTACCACCCAGGTTCCTAACATAACTAAAGAAAGCCTTGTGATTATCCTTAGTGTCCTGTGCAATTTTTCTCTCAAGCTGGCCTTAGACAATTTTATGTGTGCCCGTAGTTTTTGCTAATACTGATCAGTGATGCCTTCCTTTTGGGATTTTGCTTTATCCTTTAGTAGCTTCTTTCTTCTATTGTTTAGTTTGTTTATGGTTGGGGTCCACCAGACAGGACGCCTGCCTTTGGAGGATTGGGTCTTGGTTTTATTTGGGATCGCGTGATCCATGCATTCCTGAAGGTGTTCATAGAATGCGCTTATAAAGGATTCTGCGGTCTGGGCTGTATTTTCCACAGGCCGGGGCTTTGAAGGATTCCACCTCAGTTTTGAGGAGTGTAAAATTTGCTTTAGAGAAGTTTTTCACTGTGGTTTTCTGGGCAGGGAGTGGGGTCGGGATGTGAATATCCAGTGAGATTAGTTTATGGTCTGATCTACCAGTGAGGGATACACTTCTGGTCTGGAGCATAAAGTCCCCATGTTGGTGATGATCCAGGTCCAGTATGTTTTCCTCTTGTGGGAGTGGTAACAAGTTGTTCCATAGCATTTGAGTTTATAAATTCTAGGAACCTTTGGGCTAGGGGTGTTGGAGCTAGAGTAATGCTCCCAGTCTATGTTTGGGTAGTTGAAGTCGCCCAATATAATGGTGTTTGGAGAGACCTTCATATTTTCCAGTGTTCTCAGGAAGGCCAAGTGGGGTTCCTGGGTTTGGGAGGGTGGCCTGTAGCAGGCTATAAACTGGAAGGCAGTTTTACCCACTGTTAGTTGCACATGGATAGTCTCTGATGCTTCGCGGCTTTGCCACCAACCTGGAGGTGTGGGTATCTTTGATGAATATCGATATCCCCTCCTTTGTGGTTCAGTCCAAGTTTTGGGGCCAAAAGCATGGTATGAGGTATAACCTGGTAGTGCTGGGGTGCTCGGGGAGCCCCTGAACCAGGTTTCTGTTACTGCACAGATATCGATGTTCTCCATGCTAAGGAGAGTTTCAGTGCATGCATCTTGAGGTTTAGACTTCTGGCTGAGTAGCATTACTCTTAGTTTCTTATCCCTTGTGATACCTATGGAGGTGTGGGTTTGTCTTTTGAGCTCTTGCCTAAAAGGCACTATGGGGGTAGCAAGAGCCTTTGCCAATATCCGAAGCCCAGGGGTGACAGGTGCAAGCTGTCCCTAGCAAAGCATCGTGGGCTTGTCGAGCATATCATCCCAAGCTGACAGGCATTGATCCCTTTGAATGACACCAGTACTTAAGCCATTGTTGAAATTGATCATCTTGTCTTCATATTGTGGCATCATTCTTGGTGAGGGTAAGATGCTACTCAAGGTCAGGGTCATACCGACCTGGGCTACATGCTCAGAGAGCTCCTTTATGTCTCTTTCATGTAGTCCAGGAGGTATCGCCTCAGGTCATTCACACCAGCATGGACAATGACTGAGTCATATTTGTACTTGCCTTGGAGTGACCTGAGTGCTTGTGTTATGTGGCGGATCCTAGCACTGACAGGCTGCTCACCGTGACCCTCTCCTTGTTCAGCCTGGTGAGCAGGACGCCAGTGTGCCTGACGAGCAGAGTGACCTATTACAAGTGTATCAGGTGTGTTGTTTAGTCTTAAGGGCTGTGACTGTTTGGCACACTGGCTTTGTGAGATATGTGTTGCACGTGTTTTGTTTTGGGTAGCGGCTGCTTGGGTGTCTGCTTTGAGGTCTCTGCTGCTTCGCAGATCTTTATTTAGAGCCTCAGTATGTTTTTGTGTGATTATGTGTTTGGTTTGCTGTCGGTAGGTCTATGTGAGACTAGAATTGTAGTGAGTATGGTTTCCTTCTCCTCCTGACTGGTTATGCCAGTACTGAGTTGAGAGAGCTTAGCCTCCAGTTTGGCTATATGGTTGCATCTCTCACATGTGTTGGAATTTGTTGGGAGGAGGAGAGGGTTGTTCAGGTACATGAGGCAGTTGTAACATTGCCTCAAGATTCCCAGATTCAACAGCTGGACCGGAGAGGAGATTGACAACTGACCTTTGGACATGCTAGAATAATATTGGGAATTCCTTAATAATTGAAACCAGGGCCAGTGGGGAGTGAGGGTGTAGTGCTTTTTAATTTTAGTGCTGACTTATATAATTGCTTTAGTGAGCAAGTGCCAGGTAACTTAAGTGCAATGTGTTACAGGTAACTTAAACGCAAAACGACAAACAGTAACTTTCTTCAAGTGAAACAAGGAAATAAGTACAGTAAGCAATGCAGATATCACTAGTGAGCCACAGAAGCTTGAGAAGCCACGATTAGGTGGAGTTAGCATTCCAGGGAAATAACAAGCAAACAAACAACAAGCATATAAACAAAGCTATCTGCAGCAGAGCTGATTCTAACCTATGCTACAGCAAACAAGGTGTACCAATTACAGTAAGATACAGTTCAAATATTCAGGCACTATAAACCTTTAACCAGAAATTCCCAGCTCAGAAGGGCAGAGTCCAGCCTCTTCTCCCACAAGAGTGCAGACCACAAACCTTCTTAATGTAAAATAACTGGCCTGAAGCCCAAGTACCTAAACCAGAACTAATACACTTTAAGAATAACAGACACTGGGCTCTCAATCAGCAGTTCCCAACTTAGAAGGATGAAAGCTACCTGTCCTGCCACCACAGTGCATGCCACAAACCTTCCTAATGTAAAACAACTGGTCTGAAGCCCAAGTGCTTAATCCAAAAGACTTAGAATGACAGCTAAACTTTAATCAAGTTACTACCAAGCAGTAATAAATACAATTGAATACTTTAGAGAATGCCTGGATTAGTGCTCAAGTTACAAAAACAAAGCTAGATCCAGCAGGCCCGAATCCAGTCTATGCCACAGCAAACAAGGCGCACCAACTTCAGTAAGAAGCAGTTCAGATATGCATGCACTATAAGCCTTCAATCAGAAATTCCCAGCTCAGAAGGGCAGAGTCCAGCCTCTCCTCCCACAAGAGTGCAGACCACGAACCCTCTTAATGTAAAATAACTGGCCTGAAAGCCTAAGTGCATAAACCAGAATTAATACACTTTTAGAATAACAGACACTGAGCCCTCAATCAGCAGTTCCCAACCTAGAAGGATGTAAGTTACCTGTTCTGCCACTACAGTGCAAACCACAAACCCTCTCAGTGCAAAACAACTGGTCCGAAGCCCAAGTGTTTAAACCAGAAGGCTTAGAATGAGTTACACCAAGCAGTAATAAATACAATTGAGTACTTTTAAGATGATGCAAAAGTAAAAAAAAGTAGGTAGAATCACAAGTACAGTAAAAGCAGATTAATTTTTTTTTTTTTTTTTTTTTTTTTTTTTTCTGAACAAGTGCTGAGATCAAAGAAACAGATTTAAGTGCTGAAACTAGAAAACTGGCTAGTTATAGGAAACAAAACTAAGCTAGAAGGCTTCCTCCAACACAGAAGGGCTTTGGGGCTCAAAGCCCACAAATAGTCTATACCACTTAACAGGAAAGGCAGGAAACAAGCTTAATTTTTTTCTGTTTCCCAGATGCTCTTTGTACACAGTAGGAGTGCCTGAAATCAGAATATGAACTCACTGCACTTAGTTGAGTGAGCAAATGAGATGGGCCCAGAAGGAGTATCCAAACACAAATTTACAAGAGGGGCGAGCAGCTGCAAGGCCACTAAGATTAACACCAAAACAAAAACAGTGAGGGTGGGTGGGACAAACTGAAGAGCAGAGTGAAAACTTCCAGTTCAGCTAAATATTCTTTCCACACAGTTAAAATCAATTTAAATACTGTATTTTTTGAAAAAAAGCAGATAAAGGTACTTAAATTCTCTTATACGTCCAGTTGAATATAGCAAGTTGTTAGCCGGCCAAAGCTGAGGTTTTTAAGCAGAAAATATTTCACACTGTACCACTTAAATAGGCAAGGACAGGAAATCAAAGAATGTGACTACCCCACACCTGTAATTACTAGCAAATAACAAAATTCAGCAAACACTGACTAACTACCAGTTCAGCTAATATTTCTTCCACACTGAAGAGCAGAGTGAAAACTTCCAGTTCAGCTAAATATTCTTTCCACACAGTTAAAATCAATTTAAATACTGTATTTTTTTGAAAAAAGCAGATAAAGGTACTTAAATTCTCTTATACGTCCAGTTGAATATAGCAAGTTGTTAGCCGGCCAAAGCTGAGGTTTTTAGCAGAAAATATTTCACACTGTACCACTTAAATAGGCAAGGACAGGAAATCAAAGGATGAGACTACCCTCACACCTGTAATTACTAGCAAATAACAAAATTCAGCAAACACTGACTAACTATCAGTTCAGCTAATATTTCTTCCACACTGAAGAGCAGAGTGAAAACTTCCAGTTCAGCTAAATATTCTTTCCACACAGTTAAAATCAATTTAAATACTGTATTTTTTGAATAAAGCAGATAAAGGTACTTAAATTCTCTTATACGTCCAGTTGAATATAGCAAGTTGTTAGCTGGCCAAAGCTGAGGTTTTTAAGCAGAAAATATTTCACACTGTACCACTTAAATAGGCAAGGACAGGAAATCAAAAAATGTGACTACCCCACACCTGTAATTACTAGCAAATAACAAAATTCAGCAAACACTGACTAACTACCAGTTCAGCTAATATTTCTTCCACACTGAAGAGCAGAGTGAAAACTTCCAGTTCAGCTAAATATTCTTTCCACACAGTTAAAATCAATTTAAATACTGTATTTTTTGAAAAAAAAAGCAGATAAAGGTACTTAAATTCTCTTATACGTCCAGTTGAATATAGCAAGTTGTTAGCTGGCCAAAGCTGAGGATTTTAAGCAGAAAATATTTCACACTGTACCACTTAAATAGGCAAGGACAGGAAATCAAAGAATGTGACTACCCCCACACCTGTAATTACTAGCAAATAACAAAATTCAGCAAACACTGACTAACTACCAGTTCAGCTAATATTTCTTCCACACTGAAGAGCAGAGTGAAAACTTCCAGTTCAGCTAAATATTCTTTCCACACAGTTAAAATCAATTTAAATACTGTATTTTTTGAAAAAAAAAAGCAGATAAAGGTACTTAAATTCTCTTATACGTCCAGTTGAATATAGCAAGTTGTTAGCCGGTCAAAGCTGAGGTTTTTAAGCAGAAAATATTTCACACTGTACCACTTAAATAGGCAAGGACAGGAAATCAAAGAATGTGACTACCCCACACCTGTAATTACTAGCAAATAACAAAATTCAGCAAACACTGACTAACTACCAGTTCAGCTAATATTTCTTCCACACTGAAGAGCAGAGTGAAAACTTCCAGTTCAGCTAAATATTCTTTCCACACAGTTAAAATCAATTTAAATACTGTATTTTTTGAAAAAAAAGCAGATAAAGGTACTTAAATTCTCTTATACGTCCAGTTGAATATAGCAAGTTGTTAGCCGCCAAAGCTGTGGTTTTAAGCAGAAAATATTTCACACTGTACCACTTAAATAGGCAAGGACAGGAAATCAAAGAATGTGACTACCCCCACACCTGTAATTACTAGCAAATAACAAAATTCAGCAAACACTGACTAACTACCAGTTCAGCTAATATTTCTTCCACACTGAAGAGCAGAGTGAAACTTCCAGTTCAGCTAAATATTCTTTCCACACAGTTAAAATCAATTTAAATACTGTATTTTTGGGAAAAAAAAGCAGATAAAGGTACTTAAATTCTCTTATACGTCCAGTTGAATATAGCAAGTTGTTAGCCGACCAAAGCTGAGGTTATTAAGCAGAAAATATTTCACACTGTACCACTTAAATTGGCAAGACCAGGTAATCAAACAAGGTGACTACCCCACACCTGTAATTACTAGCAATAACAAAATTCAGCAAACACTGACTAACTACCAGTTCAGCTAATATTTCTTCCACACTGAAGAGCAGAGTGAAAACTTCCAGTTCAGCTAAATATTCTTTCCACACAGTTAAAATCAATTTAAATACTGTATTTTTTGGAGGGGAAAAAAGCAGATAAAGGTACTTAAATTCTCTTATATGTCCAGTTGAATATAACAAGTTGTTAGCCGGCCAAAGCTGAGGTTTTTAAGCAGAAAATATTTCACACTGTACCACTTAAATAGGCAAGGACAGGAAATCAAAGAATGTGACTACCCCCACACCTGTAATTACTAGCAAATAACAAAATTCAGCAAACACTGACTAACTACCAGTTCAGCTAATATTTCTTCCACACTGAAGAGCAGAGTGAAAACTTCCAGTTCAGCTAAATATTCTTTCCACACAGTTAAAAATCAATTTAAATACTGTATTTTTTGAAAAAAAAAGCAGATAAAGGTACTTAAATTCTCTTATACGTCCAGTTGAATATAGCAAGTTGTTAGCCGCCAAAGCTGAGGTTTTAAGCAGAAAATATTTCACACTGTACCACTTAAATAGGCAAGGACAGGAAATCAAAGAATGTGACTACCCCCACACCTGTAATTACTAGCAATAACAAAATTCAGCAAACACTGACTAACTACCAGTTCAGCTAATATTTCTTCCACACTGAAGAGCAGAGTGAAAACTTCCAGTTCAGCTAAATATTCTTTCCACACAGTTAAAATCAATTTAAATACTGTATTTTTGGGAAAAAAAGCAGATAAAGGTACTTAAATTCTCTTATACGTCCAGTTGAATATAGCAAGTTGTTAGCCGGCCAAAGCTGAGGTTTTTAAGCAGAAAATATTTCACACTGTACCACTTAAATAGGCAAGGACAGGAAATCAAAGAATGTGACTACCCCCACACCTGTAATTACTAGCAAATAACAAAATTCAGCAAACACTGACTAACTACCAGTTCAGCTAATATTTCTTCCACACTGAAGAGCAGAGTGAAAACTTCCAGTTCAGCTAAATATTCTTTCCACACAGTTAAAATCAATTTAAATGCTGTATTTTTTGGGAAAAAAAAGCAGATAAAGGTACTTAAATTCTCTTATATGTCCAGTTGAATATAGCAAGTTGTTAGCCGGCCAAAGCTGAGGTTTTTAAGCAGAAAATATTTCACACTGTACCACTTAAATAGGCAAGGACAGGAAATCAAAGAATGTGACTACCCGCACACCTGTAATTACTAGCAAATAACAAAATTCAGCAAACACTGACTAACTACCAGTTCAGCTAATATTTCTTCCACACTGAAGAGCAGAGTGAAAACTTCCAGTTCAGCTAAATATTCTTTCCACACAGTTAAAAATCAATTTAAATACTGTATTTTTTGAAAAAAAAAGCAGATAAAGGTACTTAAATTCTCTTATACGTCCAGTTGAATATAGCAAGTTGTTAGCCGCCAAAGCTGAGGTTTTTAAGCAGAAAATATTTCACACTGTACCACTTAAATAGGCAAGGACAGGAAATCAAAGAATGTGACTACCCCCACACCTGTAATTACTAGCAAATAACAAAATTCAGCAAACACTGACTAACTACCTGTTCAGCTAATATTTCTTCCACACTGAAGAGCAGAGTGAAAACTTCCAGTTCAGCTAAATATTCTTTCCACACAGTTAAAATCAATTTAAATACTGTATTTTTTTAAAAAATAAGCAGATAAAGGTACTTAAATTCTCTTATACGTCCAGTTGAATATAGCAAGTTGTTAGCCGGCCAAAGCTGAGGTTTTTAAGCAGAAAATATTTCACACTGTACCACTTAAATAGGAAAGGACAGGAAATCAAAGAATGTGACTACCCCCACACCTGTAATTACTAGCAAATAACAAAATTCAGCAAACACTGACTAACTACCAGGTCAGCTAATATTTCTTCCACACTGAAGAGCAGAGTGAAAACTTCCAGTTCAGCTAAATATTCTTTCCACACAGTTAAAATCAATTTAAATACTGTATTTTTTTGAAAAAAAAAGCGGATAAAGGTACTTAAATTCTCTTATACGTCCAGTTATTGGCCAATTTCTGCTGAAGCGAGGGGGCTGTACCTGTAGGAAATCTTTGACTGTCTGCATAGATTTTGCCTTATCCTCCATTTTCTTTAAGACTTCTTCTGCTTTAACTCCAAAAAGCACATCCTGCTGTAAGGGAGCATCTTGAAACTTTGCTTTAACATGGTCAGGCAGAGTCTGTTCCTTTAACCAAGCATGCCTACGTATAACAGACCCAGTGACAGCTGCTCTGCAGGAAGCCTCCAAAGAATCAAACCCACATTATAAAGTATGTTTGCCCACCTGTTCAGTTGCATGCAACAGATCCTGCATTTCTTTCAATTCAGACTGTTGAGGGAGTGTGCTCATTTTTTGTTTTAACTGAGACATTAGAAATTGCTGATATTTTAGCATGTGAAATTGGCAATTTAGTGCCCTCATAGCTAGAGTGGCTGAGGTGTAAACCTTTTTCCCCCATCTGTCTAGTGCTCTGGAGTCCCTTTCAGATGGTACAGGATTTTTTTGCCATAGAAGCCTTAGCCCCTTTGGGACCCTGGGAGATAGTCTCTGGATCAGCAACAGGGCTATTATAAAGAAATTTGTGGGAATCAGGCACTCTATAGTATCTGTCAGGTTTGGCCGGAGCAGGAGGCAGAGAATCTGGGTTCAAACTGGATTCTAAGTAAACATCATCCACAATGTCTAAAACTGGGGGGATGGCAAGTGGTCTGTGCTGGGGGAGTAAAAGAAACTCTCTGAGCCTTTTCTTTGAGTCAGAGTAGTCCTGACATTCCCAGTAAAAATGTTCCCTCATAGAGTGTAAAGTTTCCCCAAAGGAGTAGTCTTTAGGAGGAGAAGCTGAGGGAATAGAATCCTCAGCATCAGAATCTTCAAAAGGGGAGAAGGAGTAATCTTGGTCCTCAGAGGAGCCTGAGGAAATAGACACTTGTTCAGAGGAGGCATAATCTTCCTCTTATCTAGGCCTTTTGTCGGGTGGGGGTTGGGAACCCCTGATTAAAGAGATCAAATCTTCAGCCATTTTGAGCATTTGTTTCTTAGGCATGGGGCCTTGAACTGGAGACTGAAGTGCAGTCTTTTTAGGTTTAATAGGAGTCTTAGTCTTAGGATACGTTTTTATGGTGAGCGTCGTCGGTCTGAAGACGCCTTCAGAAACCGAAGGTGTTTCTGCAGCACCGACATCTTTTTCAGCAATGTCGTCGGTAGGGGCTAAACAAAATGGCTGGGTCGGCCTAGTACTTTCCGCCAAAAGTTCTGAAGCGGTCTCAGGTTCCAGATCTGCGGTAGTCAGGGGCTGCGTCGGAACATCACTGAAGACCAGTGAACCGGAGACCAGACTAGCCGAGGCCTCGGAGTCTGGCTTGGGTCTAGGCTGCCTGTCCTTATCCTTGCATTTTTTGTGCACGCCGGTAGTCGGTTGCTCCGACGGCATAGTGTAGTTAAATTTTCTACCGAAGTAGTGTCATGTGAAATCAAAGCGTCTTTTTATAGTACACTTATTAAACCTAGCACAAAAATGACAACCAGTGATGTAGTGGTCTGGGCCTAGGCATATCAGAGTGGAGTCAACTTCATATTGAATACATGTTGCATCAGGGATGACAGTGTATAGGTCGTTAATAAAAATGGAGAATAGAAGGGGTCCCAGTATAGAGCCCTAGGGGACTCCCAGGGTATTAGGTAGGAGAATAGATAGTTTATTCTGCCATAGGACAGCCTGTTGTCTACCATTCAGATAAGCTTGGAACCATTGGAGAGCTAGACTATGTAAGTGATTAGTTTTCAGGACATGAAGTAGTAGTTGGTGATCTACCATGTTGAACGCCTTGGAGAGATACAAGAAGAGGGCCAAGGATAGTTTATTATTGTTGTGGTTATGGTTTATGGTGTTAGAGAAGGCAAGGAGGGCTGAAGTGGTGCAGTTATGAGGCCTAAAACCATGCTGAGAGTTAGCCAGTTGATTGTTCTAGATAAGATGGTGTAGTAATTGTCTATGGATGCATTTTTCCATAATTTTGGCCAATGATGACAATATAGCTATGGGCCTGAAATTGGATAATTCAGTGGAGCTACCACCTTTATGGAGTGGTATTACATAGGCTGTCTTCCAGATGGAGGGGATGCTGGCTTCTGCTATGGTTCGGTTAATTAGAATAGAGATGGAGTAAGCTATGACATTAGCAGCTTTTTGCAAATATTCTGCTGGGAGAAGATCAACTGATAGAGTGGTAGGTTTTAATTTTTTGAGTAGGGCATGAATAAGAGAGGTGGCAACTGGTTGAAATCTAAAGGAGAGGTGGGTACTAGGAAAAGAGGACTTTAAACTTGGGCAACTAGGAGAAAGCTGACTAGCTAGGGATTGGATAGCCTCGGTAAAGAAGCAGTTAAAGGTATTTGCAACATCCTCAGGAGGTTTATCTATGGCGGCTGCGGGGGTTGGAGTGGTGGTTTGACCAGGGTGCATTAGTTTATTTATGCCTGCCCAGAACTTTTGAGAGTTACTTTGATTTTTCTGTTGTAGATGGCAATAGTAGTTCTTTTTGTCTAGTAAAAGGGATTTTTTGTCTCATTTCTTAACTGCCAATATGCAATTTGGTCTAAGGGTTTTTTTGTGGTACGCCATAGGGACCATGCTCTGTTTCTGAGGGTGATTTTTGATTAGGTGTCTTTAGTAAGCCATGGTGCAACTGTTGTTTTTATTCTAATGGAGCGGGCGGGAGCATGAGAATCTAGGATAGTACAGAATTTGTTATTAAAGTAGGCAACAGCTTCATCCAGGGGTAATTGTTTTAGTACTGAGCAATTACAAGATTTAAGTTCATCCTGGAATTTGGCAGGGTTAAAGTGCTTCTTGCATCTTATTGTTTTGAGGATGGGCTGATGGGGGTTTATGACTTTATGCTTAATTATGTAGGTAAGAAAGTGGTCACTTAGGTCGTCAGGGAGGGTACCTGATATGTACTGTTGGGGATGGCTATTGATAAGGATCCAGTATAGTATACTTTCTTTATGATTAGGTTTACCTACCCTGGTGGGGTGGATATGAGTTGTGTAAACTCATATAGGTTTACATGAGTGGATGGAGATTCAGAGGAACATGTATTCCAATCTATGTTGCAATCTCCAAGTACTATGGTTTCTTGAAGACAGGCGCTGGATAATGAATGGAGAATGTTTTCTAGAATCTTGAGAGGGAGCATCTGTCTCATATAGAAAGTGTCTTTACTGTGGAAATTATGACAAGGATTTTCTCTCTTGAACCTTCATGGTGCCTATAAATATCTGCCTCTCACTTTTTTATTTGTAGACTGGCATCAGGCCAGTAAAGGTACAAAAGTAGGCCCCTGTTTCCTTTATCAAATTAAAATAATCCTTTGAATAGAAACTGTTGTTGAATTAAGGCTGCAAATAAGGCAGTAACTAAATTAAATGGTATTAGAGAGGGCCTACCATGAGAAAACACTCCAGAAGTGCTAGGCAATTTTTCCATAGAAACCTCAATGATCCAGCATGATTTCTGGGGACACCAATGTAGATAGAGATGTTGGCTTACATTCTGGCAGCACTGGCTTTGGCGAGAATTTCAGTACTTCAATAACTTCACATCCAAGTTTTGGAAGCCTTTTGAACTGTAATACTTTCCTCAAAATCTGAAACAGAAGAGGTGGGCTCAGGTATTTTGTTCCCCTTTTGATGAGCCTCCCTTATCAGAATTCACCTCCTTGTCCATTTTCTCATATTTTGCACTTGAATCCCTGGACTGCAACCTCAAGAAAATATTGGCGAGATATAAAAAGAAACACAGTTATATTGTGGTAAGGAAATTGGGCAACAGCCCATCATAGCAAAAAGTGTTATATTTTGACTGAAGATCTGTTAAAAATGAAATGGTCAATAAGCATGAGGAACTATAGAGATAAAATTATTGGGATGCCAAAATGCGCTGTGAAGCACTCATAAGAAAGATCCTAGCAATGCATATTTTATATGGAATCAAACCAAGGTTTGAAAGAATGTGCAAAACCAGCACTGGCCTTAACATGGACTGAGCCAAACTGGGGAACATTCTGGCCAGGAATGAAGATAGATGAAGTGGATAATACACAAACATTATGATTTAGTTGTATTATACCTTCCACTATGAAGTTCAAATATTATATTCAATTGTGGTCATCCATGTTCTTTCAGGAGCAACTTTGATGGATCATGATATTTCGATCCACCAGCTGTATACTTACTGTGGTATTACTTCCTTCATTCTTGAGTGGTTTGCCTCACAACTCTGATCTCTGTCCAGTTATTTCAGGTGTGAAAACATAGATGAATCATCTTCTTGGCTGTACAGTGTTGCAGGGTTAAAGCCTTGCTCTCGTTTTATTTGAGGTATAGAGATTAATGTTACACGAAAGGCCAATAAAAGTAGATATATTCCACATAAATGTTATCCTGTTAATATTCATTTTACTTATTTTTGGATTTACTAGATTAATGACATTTCGCTAAGCTGAAGTAAAATAAACTAAAAAGTACAGTTTTGTACCTACCATAAATGTAGATGTTCGAGTGTACACCCTGCTGCAGTCATCACACTTGGGTTATCCTGTCGTCAGGTGGTCCCGCAGTCGGCCGGAATTCCAAAGTCTTGGTCCGGCATCGGTTGCTGTCGCTTCTTCCCTGACGTCAGTGCGCCAGGGGTATATATAATGCATCTGACGCCATTTTCTTCAGTTTTTCTTGTCCCAGATGTCAGGTGCACCCAAAAAGGTGGTCAGTAATTAGTACCAAATTAAGTAATTTTTGCACAAACACAAAATCCCTCCAGCTATAAGCAAATACATCAGGAAGGTATTGTAGAGATTTAGCTAGTTAGATCAGGGGGGATGGAGGGAGGGTAACCTGGACTGCAGCAGGGTGTACACTCGAACATCTACATTTATGGTAGGTACAAAACTGTACTATGTTCATCGTGTTACCCTGCTGCAGTCATCACTCACGGGTAGAATCCCAAAGCTAAGGATGGGTGGAGGAGTTATAGAGGGTTAGAGAGGCTAGAAGGCCCTGCAGAACTGCAGTGGCGAAGCCAGCCCTAGTCTTAGAGTAAAGTGGTAAGTGATAGTGTTTGGTAAAGGTGTGTACTGAACTCCAAGTTGCAGCTTCCAAAATCTCCTTGGTTGGAACCCCCCTGAGGAAGGCTGTAGATGTAGCTGTTGCCCTGATAGAGTGAGGTCTAATGTTAGCAAGAACTGGTTTTCCATGATGGGTATAGCAAAAACGAATGCAATGTCCTATCCATTTTGAAATGGTTTGTTTTGATATAGCCTTCCCTTGTGAAGCTGTAGCATAGGATACAAAGAGCTGGTCAGATTTTCTGAAAGCCTTAGTTTTATCCAAGTAGTAACGAAGTTGCCTGTGAATGTCCAAGGAATGCAGGAATCTTTCTCCTTTGTTCTGTGGATTTGGGAAGAAGGTGGGTAAGTGAATGGTTTGATTTAAAGCCACACTGGAAACCACCTTAGGCATGAAGGAAGGATTAGTTTGTAGAGAAACTCTGTCTTGATGGAAAATGAGGAAAGGTTCCACTGCCATTAGTGCCTGCAGCTCTGAGACTCTTCTAGCTGAAGTTATTGCTAGCAGCAGGGCAGTCTTCCATGATAGGAACTGTATATCTGCAGAGAAAGCTGGTTCAAAGGGAGGTAGCGTAAGGTTTTCCAGAACAAAATTGAGGTCCCATGTTGGTGTAGATGCTCTCCTGGGGGGCCTAATGTTTTTTGCCCTGCTGAGGAACTGCCTTAGAAGTGGATGCGAAAATAAGGGTGGTTCCGTGTTGTAGTGGGCTGAAATAGCTGGTGCATGGATTTTAATGGAAGAAAAAGAAAGTCCTTTGTGCAACATCTCAGTTAAATACTGTAGAATCTGAGGCATGTGAGGCTGAAGTGTGTTTTGGCCTTTAGCTTGGTTCCAGGCCAAAACCATTTCCATTTGTCCGAATAGGCCTTCCTGGTGCTGGGCCTCCTAGCTTCCAGAATAACATCCATAACTGCTTGGGAAAGAGGAGCTGGCTGGATGCTTAGGTGATTTGCCATGCAGCCAGATTTAAGGTTTTGAGCTGGCTGTGAAGAATCTGATTGTTTTGCTGTGTGAGCAAATGGGCAATTTGTGGTCAAATCTAAGGTGGGCCCTGGGACATATTCCTCAACAGTGGGTACCAGTGCTGGCGTGGCCAGTCTGGGGCTATGAGTATCAGTCATGGTCTCTCCTTTCTGAATTTCAGAAGCACCTTTGTGAGGAGAGGCAATGGAGGGAAGGCATATACTGTCAGGTTTTTCCAACTGAATGAGAGTGCGTCCACTTTCCAAGCTTGATGGTGAAGTGTCCTTGTACAAAATTTTGTTAGTTGATAGTTTTGAGGACTGCAAAGAGGTCTATGTCTGGAAGGCCCCATTTTTGAGTTATCATTGCAAATACTTGTGGATCCAGTTTCCACTCGTGGGGATCCATGATGTTTCTGCTGAAGTCGTCTGCCAATGTGTTCTTTTTTCCTGGCAGGAATTGAGCTTGTAACTGAACTTGGTAAGCCAGAGATGTGTTCCACAAGGTCATTGCTTGTCTGCATAGAGGGTAGGAGTGTGTACCCCCTTGTTTGTTTATGTACCACATTACTGTGGTGTTGTCCGTCCTTATTGTAAGTTTCCCTGGATGTAATAGATTCTTGAAGGCTGTCAGAGCATTCTGTACAGCTAGCATTTCCTTTTGATTGATGTGCAGATTCCTTTGATCTGCAGTCCATACGCCTTGAATGCACTGTCCTGCCATGTGTGCCCCCCAGGCATAGTCCGATGCATCTGTTGTCATAGTTTGCCTGGCAAGGTGAAAGGCTGACCCTTGTTGAGGTGACATGCCTGTGACCACCATAGAAACTCCTGTTGTAGGCAGGGAATGAGAGATATCATTGTGTCCAAGCTGTGGCTGTGTTGAGACCATACACTTTTTAGGTACAACTGTAATTTCCTCATATGCAGCTTTGCAAACGGTATTAGTAGTATGCAAGATGCCATGAAGCCCAAGGGCTGCAGAATTTTTCTTGCAGGTAGTTGGGTCTTTGTTGCCATTGTTTTGAAATATTGAGTCAGTTGTAGTTGTTTGTCTGGCGTCAGATAAGCCTTCTGGGCCATTGTATTCAAGCTGGCACCCAGGAATGTCATATTTTGTGAGGGTACTAGTTTTGATTTCTTTTCGTTTACTGTGTACCCCAGACAACTTAGAAGATGTTTTACAAAAGCCAGATGTTGTAAGAGGATGTCCTTGCTTTCTGCTTGGATGAGGCAGTCGTCCAGGTATGGGTATATTTGAATTCCTCTTTGTCTGCAGTATGCAATTACTGGTGCCAGGCATTTTGTAAAGACCCTGGGCGCAGCAGATAAGCCAAAGGACAGTGCAGAGAATTGGTAATGGGTTGAACCTGCATGAAATGGAGGTATCTTCTGCAACTTTGTCTGATAGGGACATGCAGGTATGCCTCCTTGAGGTCCAACGTTACTAGCCATGCTTTCTTGCCCAACATGGGAAGAAGCTGCTGTAGTGTTAGCATCTTGAATTTGGGTACTTGTAAGAAGGTGTTTAGAATTGAAAGGTCCAGAATTGGTCTCCAGGCATTGTCCTTTCTGGGAACTAGAAAGAGTCTTGAGTAAAATCCTTGGCCTTGCTCTCGAGTAGGTACCAGTTGAATGGCTCTCATGTCCATGAGAGCTGTAATTTGTTTTGTGCCTCTGCCCATTGATTTTGTGGCAGGTTTGGCATTCCTCTTTTCATTGGCAAGGTGTGAAAATGGAATCTGTATCCTCGTGAAATTATGTCTAGGACCCATTTGTCCTTTGTGACAATGTGCCAGTTGTCTGAAAAAAGTGCGAGTTTTCCTCCCAAGGGGGCTGCCAAGAGAGTGTTGCTTGGCCAGATGAGGTGCAAGTCATTGAGTTTGCCTTCTGGTAGTTTGGGACCTGTCTTCTCCTGCCTTCTGTGTTGCAGTGCCCCATTGTCGAGGTTTATACTGGGCTTGTGGTTGTCCTCTGCCTCTTGGACGTCTGTATTTACCCCTCTGTGGTCTGTCAGTAGCTGGAAAGGACCAATTTTTTGTTGGCCAATTTCTGCTGAAGCGAGGGGGCTGTACCTGTAGGAAATCTTTGACTGTCTGCATAGATTTTGCCTTATCCTCCATTTTCTTTAAGACTTCTTCTGCTTTAACTCCAAAAAGAACATCCTGCTGTAAGGGAGCATCTTTAAGCTTTGCTTTAACATGGTCAGGCAGAGTTTGTTCCTTTAACCAAGCATGCCTACGTATAACAGACCCAGTGACAGCTGCTCTGCAGGAAGCCTCCAAAGAATCAAACCCACATTATAAAGTATGTTTGCCCACCTGTTCAGTTGCATGCAACAGATCCTGCATTTCTTTCAATTCAGACTGTTGAGGGAGTGTGCTCATTTTTTGTTTTAACTGAGACATTAGAAATTGCTGATATTTTAGCATGTGAAATTGGCAATTTAGTGCCCTCATAGCTAGAGTGGCTGAGGTGTAAACCTTTTTCCCCCACCTGTCTAGTGCTCTGGAGTCCCTTTCAGAGGGTACAGGATTTTTTGCCATAGAAGCCTTAGCCCCTTTGGGACCCTGGGAGATAGTCTCTGGATCAGCAACAGGGCTTTTATAAAGAAATTTGTGGGAATCAGGCACTCTATAGTATCTGTCAGGTTTGGCCGGAGCAGGAGGCAGAGAATCTGGGTTCAAACTGGATTCTAAGTAAACATCATCCACAATGTCTAAAACTGGGGGGATGGCAAGTGGTCTGTGCTGGGGGAGTAAAAGAAACTCTCTGAGCCTTTTCTTTGAGTCAGAGTAGTCCTGACCTTCCCAGTAAAAATGTTCCCTCATAGAGTGTAAAGTTTCCCCAAAGGAGTAGTCTTTAGGAGGAGAAGCTGAGGGAATAGAATCCTCAGCATCAGAATCTTCAAAAGGGGAGAAGGAGTAATCTTGGTCCTCAGAGGAGCCTGAGGAAATAGACACTTGTTCAGAGGAGGCATAATCTTCCTCTTGTCTAGGCCTTTTGTCGGGTGGGGGTTGGGAACCCCTGATTAAAGAGATCAAATCTTCAGCCATTTTGAGCATTTGTTTCTTAGGCATGGGGCCTTGAACTGGAGACTGAAGTGCAGTCTTTTTAGGTTTAATAGGAGTCTTAGTCTTAGGATATGTTTTTATGGTGAGCGTCGTCGGTCTGAAGACACCTTCGGAAACAGAAGGTGTTTCTGCAGCACCGACATCTTTTTCAGCAGTGTCGTCGGTAGAGGCTAAACAAAATGGCTGGGTCGGCCTAGTACTTTCCGCCAAAAGTTCCGAAGCGGTCTCAGGTTCCAGATCTGCGGTAGTCAGGGGCTGCGTTGGAGCATCACTGAAGACCGGTGAACCGGAGACCGGACCAGCCGAGGCCTAGGAGTCTGGCTTGGGTCTAGGCTGCCTGTCCTTATCCTTGCATTTTTTGTGCACGCCGGTAGTCGGTTGCTCCGACGGCATAGTGTAGTTAAATTTTCTACCGAAGTAGTGTCGTGCGAAATCAAAGCGTCTTTTTATAGTATGCTTATTAAACCTAGCACAAAAATGACAACCAGTGACGTAGTGGTCTGAGTCTAGGCAAGGTATGCAGTAAGAATGAAAATCCTTATGAGGTATTTGCTTCCCACAAGAAATACAATTGTTAACTTTTTCTGACATCGGTCTGAGGCAAGAAAAGTTTCCCCAATGGGGTACTTAGCTTTATTGAAGACTTCGGATCTGAAATTCGACTTCGAAAATCTCAGGAGTCGGCCGACCGGAACTTGCGAACTGCTTCTGCTTCGGGCACCGCGCAGCAAGAAAGACTGAAGAAAATGGCGTCGGATGCATTATATATACCCCTGGCGCACTGACGTCAGGGAAGAAGCGACAGCAACCGACGCCAGACCAAGACTTTGGAATTCCGGCCGACTGCGGGACCGCCTGACGACAGGATAACCCAAGTGTGATGACTGCAGCAGGGTAACACGATGAACATCATCAAATAAACATGAAACTCAACACTTCCCTCTTCTCCAACTTTCACAAACCAAAAATAAAGCACAGCCTCTGTAACTAAACAAATGCAAATGCATTGAATTGTCAACAGCATAAATAAGTGATGTTTCCCCTAAGATGCTTTGTGCAATTATAGCTTGCCACTTGGTCAACTATACGGTTCTTCTCCCTTTTTCATAGAAGTCCATTTAATTATACTACCTTAGAAGACTGAAAAGTACAGAGTTTTGGGTGGTACACACACAGCACTTTTAAAGGCAAAGGTGAAGCTGGTACATTCTATGACATAGGTTCATAGGTAGGTACTAGGCTATTGGGCCTATGTAAGCCTAGCCAAAAAGGTACCCTGACTTTCATCACCCAAGAAAATTATTTACCTGTTCCCCTGTCGAGCAGAGCCACAGAAGTGATCCCCGGAGTGAATTTCCTATTTCCCATCCAATCATCAAGATTTTTCTTGAAGAGTGCTAATGTGGAGCTTTGTTTGATTTAGATAGATAGTTTGTTCCAGAGTATGGGAAGTCTCCGGGACAGGAATCTATCCCTCCAGCATGTTCTGTTTATTGTGATGACAAGGTTTAGGTCCCTAGAGTATGTAGCTCGGAGGGATTGGGATTTCTTTAAGTGGAGCATGTCCAACGGCTCTAGGTTTGACATAGCTTTGTATCTTAGACAGAGATCGCCTCTGAGTAGGCAATTTGTGACGGAGTAAAGCTGGAGGTTCTTGAGACGTTCTGCGTAGGGCATCTGTTTAAGGCTGGTAATCCTCTTTGTGAGGTATTTCTGCGGCCGTTCCAGTTGTTGTAGATGTCTTGTGAGGTACATACCAAAAGGGGCATTGTACTCTATAATGGGTCTAATGAGTGACAAGTAGAGAGGAACAATGACCTCTTTTTTCCTGGATGAGAAACCTTTTGTGATGAGGTGTGCCACGTAGAAGGATTTCCTGACTACTGTGGTGATGTGATTATCAAAGGAGAGGCTACTGTCCACCCGTGTCCTAAGGTCTCTCATCACACTTTTGGTGTTAAGTAGACTACCACCTATGTGGTAGTTCATGGGTACAGAGTTTTACCAAAGGGGATGACAATACACTTTTTGGCACTGAGCTTGTGGCCATGGCTTTGACACCAGGCAACTATCTCAGTGAGGTCCTTTTGTAGGATGTCCACATTGTTAGGAGTTTCGATTATGGCTCCTAGTCTGCAGTCATCTGCGAAGTTTGTTAGCCAAAGACCTTCTGTGTTAGCCTGTACTTCAGAGAAGTAGATACCAAACAGGAGAGGACCCAGGACTGAACCCTGTGGTACTCCACTTGTCACTGGTCTGAAGTCGGATTTGGAGTCTGGTACTTTCACAGTGTGGGTTCTGTCAGTGAGCCAGTTGACAACCCATCTTGTGACATAGGGATTTATAACTAGTTTAGTGAGTTTATCTGTAATTCCAGAGTGGGGGATGGTGTTGAAAGCCTTGGTGAGATCTAGATAGGCTGTCTGAACCACCTTACCCTCATCTACAGCTTTGGTGACTGCTTCAAAGAAGTCTGTCAGGTTTAGGAGACATGATCTGCCTTTTGCAAACCCGAACTGCATGGAGTCCAGAGTTTGGAGATTACTAATGTCTTTGTTTATAAGTTCCATGATGATACATTCCATGGCCTTGCAGACCAGGCTCGTCAGGCTAATGGGGCGGTAGTTCCTGGGGTCCGTGATGGCTCCCCCTATGTGGAGTGGGATAACCATCGCTGTGCGCCATTCAGTGGGCACAAAGCCTGAGGTGAGGCTATGATTGAACATGGTACTTAGGTGGGGTGTCAATTTGTTCTGTAGTTCGTGTAGAATGCTGCCTGGGATGTTGTCAGGTCCCATGGATGCTGTGATCTTGGCTTTGGAGAGTGTGGTTTTTACCTGTGCAGCCGTGATTATGAGATGGGCCCTTTAGAGGGTGAGAAGGGGGGTAAAGTTAGCACTGAACCTATCTGCCAGGATGTTGGCAATATCAGTTGGTTCTGTATATCTAGTGCCATTGTGCTGTAACTCAGAGCAGATCTGAGTGTTGCCATTGAGATTCTTGACATAGCTATAGAATGCTTTGTGGTTGTCTTTAGAATCAGTGGCCATTTTGTTTTCTTAACTAACTTTGGAGGATTTTATGAGGAATCTCAGCCTCTTACTGCCGCTTACCAGGGAGTTCCTCCAATCATGGGATTTTACTCATTTTTTGCAACAGTTTCTTTCTTCTGTTGTAGAGTTTGCTTATGGCAGGGGTCCACCAGATTGGCTTCCTTTTTTTGGAGGATAGCATCTTGGTTCTGTTAGGGATAGCATGATCCATGCACTCATGTAAGTGCTTATAAAGTGCATTTGTGTGGGATTCAGCAGTCATACCTCTATTGTCCGTCTGCATGGATGTCGTGAAGTTTGCCACTTTTGTCTTAAGAAATGTGAAGTTGGCTTTGGAGAAATTTTTTACAGTAGTTTCCCTAATGATGGGTGGGGGCGGGATGTGGATGTCTAGGGTGATTAGCTTGCGTTCAGATCTGACCAACAAGGAATTGACCTCTGGTGCGGAACACCGGTCGCTCATGTTGGTAATGACCAGGTCTAGGATATTGCTGCCCCTGGTGGGGATGTGAATAAGTTGATCCAAGGCACTGGAGTTTATGAATTCCAGAAAACACTGAGCAAAAGAGCTGGTACATGTGTAGTTTTCCCAGTTAATGGTGGGGTAGTTGAAATCGCTCATTATTAGGGTGTTGGGTTCTACCCTAATATTTTCCAGTGTATCAAGAAATGAGGAATGGGAATCCTGGGGCATGGTGGGGGATCTGTAGCAAGCTACAATTTGGATTGCGGTCTTGCCCAGAGTTAGTTGCACTTGGATAATCTCGGATGCATTATGCTGAGCATGTCCATTACCACTCTTTTTCTTGCCTCCACTCATAATTTTGATAACAGTAGCCTTGAGTTTATGCACTGTGTATGTAATCTGGGCATTATGGCGGAGAACTCATTGACACTGAAGAGACACATACTGGTGGCTTTTAAATGAGTGTATTTTCATTAAAGTATACTGCCTAGATTATGCACCTAATTCCATTTTTGGAACCAACTACAGTAATATATATGGACTAATGTCTTTCAAATAGGATTTATTTATTTGTTAACCTTAGTAAAGAACTGATTGTAATGGACATTTTTCAGACTCTGCCCGGGAGTGATGTCTTGTTAAGTGAATTACTTAGTCCCACAATTAGGCAATGGAGGTTGAGGGAATCAAACCTTGCACCACTAGACCACAGGAAGCAGCTCATTAACAGCTTCTTAATCCACTGCACCAACTTCCAGCCAAGATTAATTTTCCTTGGGTTTAACAATATTGAACTCAGCTGTTTGCAGCAAGTGCTGGACTCCTCAGCTATGACACTGACTGGTGCTCCCATACCATTAAGAGTAATTCTATCATTTAGGATTTGCACTGCTTGTTGCAGTAGGGTCATTCTTTTGTTTTATTTTTATTTTAAATTTGTTAACCAGTGTAGAGCACTGATCCTGTTGGACCTAGTTCAGTCTCAACCCAGGGATAAGCATGACTGATACCTGACATTACATACAGAGTGAATGACAAAACACAATAAATACACGCATTAAAATACAGAGTGGATGGCAAAAACTGCATGCTAAATAATCACAATAAGAAGTGTAGTCAGAGCAAGCTATCTAGTAGGAAGAGGTTAAGTTATGGGACCATTTTCCTTCAGTCTTGTAATGCGCTTTTAGTTATGATTAGAAAAGGGGATACGAGGAATGATATTTAAGAAAGTAGGGGAGAGATTCACATATTTTGGGACCAAGGACTGAGAAAACATGATTTAAGCACTGACACACAATTTTGTGGGTTTCAAGGAAAGGATCTGATGAAGAGTTCTAAGATTGGATATTGGTGCATTACTGTATTTGTGTTTCCTCCTCCTACTCTATTACTTCATCTTACTTGTTCTGCTACTTGCTGCTTTGTTCTCTAACGTGTTCAATTGCATCTTGTCTGTTGTATTTATTACTGCTTGTTTATAGCCTGTTTAAATTGTAAGTGTTATTCTAAGCTTCTTAGTTTTGGTTTAAGCACTTGGGCTTTAGGCCTACCCATTAGCTCTCCTTGGCCTTTCTCCCTCGGATTCTGACAAATATTGATGGACAATTTCCTTCAGTTTCTCCTGCCAGTCTGGTTGATATGGGAGTCCTGAGACAGTTGTACATGGACAACCATCTACTACTACCACCTAGGAACACAATTTGTGAGAGATGCAATTACATTAGGAACCTAGAATCTATGCTTTCTCCCTCACAAACCAGTATATCTGGCACTGAGAAGGTTGTCAATACAATCACTACACCTCAACCATCACCCACACCTACACAACACACACCCACATATGTGGAGGCCCTCAACAAAAGCATACCCAAACAAAGGATACCTCCATGGCAAAAACACACATGATCTCCACAACCCTCCACATCACATAGCATGCATAGTCCACACACCCGTGTCTCACAGCCACTAAGGCTTACCCATAAACCCAACATATTAGTCAAAGGAGACTCCATTGTGAAACACACAAATGTGCCTCTCACCAGGCTGGATAAGGAGAAAGTCATGGTTAGTTGTCTGTCAGGTACCAGAATCTGCCATATCACATACGCACTCAAGTCTCTCAACAACAGGTACTGTTATGACTCTGTCATAGCCCATGTTGGCGTGAATGACTTGAGCCATATCTCCCTGGACTACATAAAGGGGAGACATGATTGAAGTCGCTAAATATGTGTCCCAGGAAGGTATGTCCCTAGCCTTAAGCAGCATTCTGCCGTCACCCAGAATGATGCCTCAATACAAACAGAATATGATTTACTTTAACAATTGGCTTAGTTTCTAGTGTCATTCCAGAGGGATCCAGTACCTAACAGCCTGGGAAGATATGATCGACAGACCATGATGCTTTGCCAGAGATGGCCTGCATCTGTTTCACCTGTGTTTCAGGCTTCTGGCAAAGGTTCTTGCCTCCCCTATAGTGCCTTTTTTAGAAAAAATGATGAGGTTAAAACTACCAACATAAAAATTTCAACAAAATGAAAATTAAAGGTCATGCTGCTAAATGATAGGAGTCTAAACATGAAACTGCACTCATTGCAAGCATTCTTAACCCTGGAAATGCTGACATTGATGCAGTCACAGAAACTTGGTTCAAAGCTGCAGAGAGCATCCCAACCTTACCTGGTTACTCATCCTATCATACATTCAGACCCCAAACTGTGGGCAGTAAAGCAAAAGCAGGTGGAGTTTCAATATGTACAAATGCCTTGGAACAGCTAGTCAATATCCCCACAAGAGGTGATAATATCTTGGACTTGGTATTAGCCAACATGAGTAACCACTGCAGCAGCCCTGCAGTATCATCCTCCCTGGTAAGATCCAACCATAAAGTGGTCACTTTCGAAGCCACCATCTCCCCTGACCCCCCTCTAGCTAGGGTCAAACAAAAAAAACTTCTCCTGAGGGATGGTATAAACAGCTTTACAGCCCCCCCCCCCCGGAACTGGCACCAGTAACCAAAACTGCACCAAAGCACTAAACGAGCATTTATATAGATGCATGGGATCAGGTATACCAGACAGGACTAAATTGTTCTCCACAAGAAAGAGTAAACCTGTCTGGTGGACATCTGCAATAAAACTCTATAACAAAAGGAAAGCATTGCTGTCCAGGACTATGAAGGAGCAGGTGTCCAATTGGAAGCAATCTCTCCTTAGCTTGAACAAGCAAATAAGAGCACTAGTGAAATCCTTCAAAGCAAACCGAGTCCAAAAAAAATTGGCCACATCTACTAGAGACAGATATAAGTCCTTCTTCACATAAGTCCGCAGTCTCAAAGGAAGCATCCAGATCTGTTCAGAACTGCTGGTCAAGGACACCACATATACAAATGGTGCAGATATAGCAAACATGCTGGCTGACAGATTCAGCTAAAACTTCACCCCTCTGTCCCCCCATCAGTAAATCTGGACCTCCCTAATACCTGCCCCCTTCCCCTTATATCTAGGGAAGAGCTCATCTCTGCTCTCTCAAAGGCAAAAGATACAGCCTCCATGGGACCCAATAACATCCCAGATTGCATCCTACATGAACTCAGGCAGGAACTTGCAGCACAATCAGGCACCATGTTCAACCAAAGCCTGAGTACTGGCTTCATCCCAGCTGAGTGGAGGACAGCCACTGTCATCCCTTTGCACAAAGGTGGAGCATCCACCGATCTGGGAAATTATAGACCCATCAGCCTAAGTAGCCTGATCTGCAAGGCCATGGAACAGATTATCATGGACCTCATTAACAAGGACATTGGCAACCTCCAAACACTCAATCCCACACAGTTAGGCTTCATCAAGGGGAGGTCATGTCTGTTAAATTTGGTCAGCTTATTTGAGACAGTCACCAAAGCCATGGACGAGGAGAAGACAGTGCACACTGTCTACCTTGACCTGGCCAAAGCCTTTGACACTATTCTCCACTCAGGCATAATAAATAAACTCTCTCAACTAGTCATCAATCTGTATATTACTGGATGGGTAACTAACTGGCTCAATGATAGAACCCACTTAGTCAAATTAGGGGAAGCCACCTCAAGCAGTAGACCTGTAGTGAGTGACATACCCCAGGGTTCAGTCTTGGGGCCTCTGTTATTTGGGATATACTTTTCTGAGGTGCAGGCCAAAACCAGTGGGCTATGGCTGACCAAGTTTGTAGATGACTGCAAGCTGGGTGCTGTCATCAATTCCTCTTGTGATATGGACATCCTCCAAGAGGGTTTCACCCAAGCAAATGACTGGTGACAAAACATGGCCTCAAGCAGAATAGCAAAAAATGCATCATCCCCTTTGGAGAGAGTGACGTCCCCACAAATTATCACATTAATAACAACATCCTAAGCATGCAATCAGTCGTGAGGAATTTGGGCACCCAGACTGATAACAACCTGACCTTTGAAAACATGTTGCTTCCATTGTACGGAAAGCTTTCTACATGATCCACCTCATAAGTAAGGGTATCTCACCTAGGGACAAGGAGGTCATAACATCCCTGTAGTCTTCCCTTATAATGCCCATTATTGGGTACAACACCTTGCTCGGCATGTACCTCACAAAGCACATGCAGCAGCTGAAGAGATCACAGAGGTTCCTCACCAGAAGAATCCAGGGCCTCAAAGATCTACCATACACAGATAGGCTAAAAGCCCTCCTCAGAGGTGACCTCTGTTAGGCATACAAGGCAATCTTGGACCTCACCTTGATGGGAATGCTGCATATCCGCAAGTCAAGTTTCACTCGAGTAACCTGCATGCGTGGCCTCAACCTGGTCTGTGATATCAATAGGACCTGTTGGCAGGGCAGATTTGTGTCCCAGGGACTCCCCCATCTGTGGAATAGACACCCTCTCCATGTCAAGCAGAGGACCTCTTTACCCCTTTTTAAGCACAACCTGGATAACTGGATGGGAAACAGAAAATACATCCCTGGGATTCCACCCGTGTCCCTGCTGGACAGGGGCATCAGGAGATGACTTGCCTAAACATGAGCTAAACTCTTGGCTAGGGTTATAAGGGCCTCAGGGCCAATAGTCTAGTCACTTCCTATGATCTTTGAATAGTCTGGAAGAAGTGGAGGAAAGCCTCATTCTTCATAAGTTTAAACTTTAAAATCTTAGCTCTTATTTGTTATTCTCTGCATGGTTTGGGTCCCATCTAGTTACAGGAGCTTCTGCTGTCTGCCAAGCATCTCAGACCATAAGGTTTAAGGACAACTAACCATTTCCAGCATTTGGCTTGAGACCTTGGATAGGCAGTCTATTTAATACCCTGCCCTGTTCCTGTAGAACTGGATACTTTCGCAGATTATGGCATGTAAAACTTAAGCCTAGTTTCTGTGTCCCCCAAAATATTAACTACTGGAGAGTTTAAATTCATCTAGAGTACTTACAGGAAACGTTTTATATAAATTGCCTTTCATGGTATTTTATTCCATTTTATTATAGTCTTATATTTTTGATGGTTCAGCCTGTTCTGTTTTTCTTTCATTTCATGTGGTGTTTGAATGACATGCACCTAGGAAAATAAAGGTAAAATTTCAAAGGTCATCTGAGGTGGTACTGGGTATTGCTTAACTCAAACTGGGAAACTCTTCCATCTGTCAAAGTAGGATTGCCAGGTGAAGTTTATTCTTTTTTTTTTTAAAACAAATTTATTGTTTTAACATATAAGAGAAATATCATAACAATTTTATACAAATAATTAAAAATAGGTATTATTATAATATTCAACAAAACAACTAAAGTATTTACAAAGACATCCACTACAATCAGATCAATTAATTAAACTAAAATACTGTGCTATTGAAATTAGAATTTTTTTAACAAATTTTGTAAATTATCCCATACAATAAAATGTGATGTTTTTCTAGTTGTTCTCATTCTAATTGTGCTTATTTCCATATGACACATTACATTCATAACATTTTTAAATTCATTGAACGAAGGAGGTGTATCTGAAATCCAATTTCTAGTTATTATTTTCCTAGCCACTGCTAGGATAGACCATAACAAGGGAAGCTTAATCTTTTTAACACATTGAGGTACAGGTGTGTTGAATAATATAAGAGACCTAGAAATAATGAAATTATCTGTAAAAAGAGCCTGCAAAAATTCATTAATTGACTTCCAGTATTCTTTCAACTTCATACAGTCATAAAACATATGAGCCCAGTCAGCATTAATTTCTACATTACATCTCTTACATAGATTATCTTTATTATTAATTTTATTCATCATCAAAGGTGTATAAAAAGATCTATGCAAAAATGTCCATGTATAAAGTCTCCAGACAATGGAAGATGTAGTTCTATAAGCAGATTCCAATATATATTGTTTATCTTGTTGAGTTGGTGGGTCCCCATTAATAGAGGTGAAATAATTCCAGTATGAATCTACATTGTAAAAAGTTTCTTGTCTGATAATTTTATGTATATATGAAAGTTTACCTTTATCAGAAACTTTATGCTGTAAATTTATTATCAAGTAATCGATCAGTTTTGGAATAGATTCTTTAACTGTTATAGACATTAGATCTATTCTATCAATGAGATGTTGTCTAAAGATCTGAACCTCTAACCAGCAAGTTTCTCTTAGATCAAATTCTTGTTTTAAGAAATCTAGATTTTTAACTTTATTATCAGATATCAGCTGATACCAGTACTTTAGATTATTATCTATAGCTAAATGAGCTCCTTCAGAAGTAGATGACATAAGCATACCCTGAGTATAAATTATAGGGAATACAATAAAATTCCATTCCCTATACTTAGGGTGCATGAATATAAAGTTACGATAACTAATAATAATATTTAATGGGTAACAGACCATATGTTTAGGTGTAATAGGTGAAGTACAAAATTCCTTTAGCAACCACAACATGGAGTTATTTATAATCATATTTTTATGTGTTAAGGAGATTTTCATGAAGTGCATACTAATTAGCTCCCAATAATCTTTCCATTTTGCGACATATGACCGATCTATTAATAAAGTAATAACTTTTATAATAGAAGAGATAATATATAAATTAAAGTCTGGAAAAGAAATACCCGCTTGAGACCAGCTATTAGTATGTTTCTTTAATGCAATCCTAGGTCTATTAGGTGCCCATAAGAAATTTAACATTAGTGTATTCAGTTTCTTGATAGTTATTTTTGTAGGTGAAAGTATTATTGATTGTATTAAGTATAAAATCTTGGGGAATATTATCATTTTAATAATTGTAAGTCTCTCCTCCATAGTAAAAACATATTATTCCAGGTATTAAAAGATTTTGTATATTAAGAAAACAGGTATTATAGTTATTATATATAATAGATTTAATATCTTTAGATAGTATTATACCTAAATAAGTTATCTGACCTAAGTTGGGTACATATTTAGTAAAATCACTAATGAGAGTATTTTTTCGTGTATATATAGGTAGTATTTTAGTTTTTTCTTCATTGAATATTAAACCAGAAATACTTTTAAAATTCATCATTTTATCAAATAAAGACTGCATAGAAGAATTAGATCCTGCTGATGTAATTAGAACATCATCTACAAAAAGTTGAATTTTTGATGTTGTATTTTCTTCTATTTCAAAACCCTCTATGTCAGTACTGTTTCTAATCAAATTAGCCCAAGGCTCCATTACTAAAGTGAATAATAATGGAGAAAGTGGACATCCTTGCTTTGTACCTTTAAGAATGGGTATTTTTTGTGAAACATATGTTCCTACCTTAATATAAGCCAGCGTTCCTTTGTATAAATGCTCAATTAAATTTACAAATGCATCAGAGAAATTTGTGCACTTCAGTAAGGTAAACAGATAGTCCCAACTTACTGAATCAAATGCTGAACCTATATCAAGACTAATAAGTGTTAAATCTTTCTTTTTCCTATTTGCAAAATCAATTAATGTTAAAGTTCTTCTTATATTATCAAAAGTATTTCTATTTACAATGAAGCCCGTCTGATCTATGTCTATAATGCCGGGATAATTGTCTTCAATCTATCAGCAAAAATACTCATAAACATTTTATAATCAACATTAAGTAATGAGATGGGTCGATATGAAGAACATCTAGTTGGATCTTTATTAGGTTTTAAAATTGGTGAAATAAATGTATATTGCCAAGATGGGGGGGTTATTAACTCAGTTTGGGCCAGAATAAAAACCTTATGTATTAATGAATATGTAGTTTTAGAAAGGATTTTATATATCTCTGGTATAATACCATCATTACCCGGTGCTTTGTTTGATTTAAGGTTTATTTGTGTAATAACTTCTGTATATGAAATACTCTTGTCCAATAGTTTAATCTGTTGTTTATTAAGCTTTTTATTCATGTTTGTGGTTATAAACTCCTTTATTTTATCTTTAGGTTCCATGTTAATGTTGTTATGGTTAATCTTGTGAAAGTGATTTCTAAATTCATCCAGTATTTCTGGTATACTAGAAACATTCTTCTTTTTCCTTAGAGAAAAGATTTCTTTGATATGGTTTTGTTTATTCAATCTTTTTGTTTTATTTTTAAGTCTATGTAAGTATTTGGGGCTTATTGAATAAGACAAAAACTTGTATTTCTCTAAAGTTATTTTAACTTTATGAGTTAAAATTTCTTTGTATTTCTCATTTAGTTTGTTTATTTCTTCAATAACTTTCTTGCCCATAATATTTTCTTTATTATTATGTTTATAAGAGTCTAGTTTACTTTGAATATCTAACAATTCCTTATCCCAAGATTTCCTTTTGTTATTATACCATCTGATACTTTGTCCATATAGATATGATTTTAAGGCATCCCAAACATAGACAATGGAGACTTCAGGAGTATTATTTATGTCTAGAAAATGTTGTACTTCTGAAAGTATATATTCTTTATAGTCTTTTAGCTGAGTTAAGGTGAAGTTTATTCTGATAACCTTAATCACTTCAGACAACCCAGGCAAAAGGTCTGGTGGGATCATAGGATCTAAAGCAGATGCCAGTCACTGAGCTGAAACTATCTGTCACTGTACAGCCGAGAACCCCTTGCCCAGAACCAGGAAAGTGTTCCTGCATCACTAAGGACCTCAGAATAAGACTTAACATCCTACTCAGTCACCATAAGGTGATGAGAAATAGCTCTAGTCTTTCTGCTCTGAGCTTTGAAATGAGGCATAACATCAGTGGGAATGGCAAGGAGGCATAGGGGCATCTCCCATGCCAAAGAATGCAAAATGCATTCACAATAAACTTCCTCCTGTCCTGCTACATTGAGCAGAAGAAAAAAAACATTTTCCTGAGTGGCAAATAAGTTGATCCGTGTAGTGAACAACATCAAGAAGCTCTTTGGTCAGCCAAGGCTCCTGAATCTATGGGTGTAGGGAAGCTCTTTGGTCAGCCAAGGCTCCTGAATCTATGGGTGTAGGGAAGCTCTTTGGTCAGCCAAGGCTCCTGAATCTATGGGTGTAGGAAAGAATAGGAGTGACTCAGTGAGTCTGCCAGCTCATTCACTACTCCCGAGATGCAAAATGCTAATGAAGCGATGACTCTGTCTATGGTCTACTGTCAGATAGGCATAATATTTAGCAGAAAAGGATATAACCTTGCATGCCCTTGCCTATCTTGGTACTGCATGAAAAACTGGTTGCCTGGTTGAATTAAGAAGGAACACGTATGCAGCTGTCATGCCTAAGCTTCTTTGGAAGAAGATTATTCATGGCTTCAACTACAGTGAATATAAAAAATGTACACACCCCTGTTAAAATGCCAGGTTTTTGTGATATAAAAAAATGAGACCACAACAAATCATTTCAAAACATTTCATACCTTTAATGTTTCCTATAACCTGTACAATTCAATTGAAAAACAAACAAATCTGTTAGGGGAAAAAATATATAAAAAAATGTACAGTAAGCTGGTTGCATAAGTGTGCACACCCTTAAACTAATACTTTGTTGAAGGACCTCTTGATTTAATTACAGCATTCAGTCTTCTTGGGTAGGAGTCTTATCAGCATGGCACATCTTGATTTGGCAATATTTGCCAACTCTTCCTTGCAAAAGCGCTCCAAATCTGTCAGATTGCGAGGGCATCTCTTGTGCACAGCCCTCTTCAGGTCACTCCACAGATTTTCTATTGGATTTAGGTCTGGGCTCTGGCTGGGCCATTCCAAAACTTGAATTTTCTTCTGGTGAAGCCATTCTTTTGTTGATTTGGATGTATGCTTGGGGTCATTGTCGTGTTGAAAGGTGAAATTCCTCTTCATCTTCAGCTTTCTAGCAGACACCTGAAGATTATGGACCAAAAGTGACTGGTAGTTGTAACTTTTCATAATTCCCTCCACTTTGTCAAAGCTCCAGTTCCAGTTGAAAAAAAGCAACCCCATAGCATGATACTGCCACCACCATGCTTCACCATGGGGATGGTGTTCTTTTGATGATACAAATTGTTTTTGCGCCAAACGTACATTTTGGAATTGTGGCCAAAAAGTTCAACCTTGGTCTCATCAGACCATAACACATTTTCCCACATGCTTTTGGGAGACTTCATGTATTGTTTTGCAAATTTTAGCTGGGCCTGGATGTTTTTCTGTGTAAGAAAAGGCTTCCATCTTGCAATCCTACCCCATAGTCCAGACATATGGAGAATACGGGAGATTGTCATATGTAGTACACAACCAGTATTTGCCATAAAGTCTTGCAGCTTCTTCAGTGTTGCTGTAGGTCTCTTGGCAGCCTCCCTAACCATTTATTTTCTCATCTTTTCATCAATTTTGGAGGGACATCCAGTTCTTTGCAACTTAACTGTTGTCCCATAATTTCTCCACTTTTTGATGACTGTCTTCACTGTGTTCCATGGTATATCCAAAGCTGTTTGAATGTTTTGTACCCTTCTCCTGAGTGATACCTTTCAACAATGAGATCCATTTAATGCTTTGTAAGTTCTCTGTAAACCATGGCATTTGCTGTAGCAGGCAACTAAGTAAATGTCAGGAAAATCCTACTAGGACAGCTGAACTTTATTTGGGGTTAATCAGAGTCTCTTTAAGTGATGGCATGTGTGTACCCAAGAAGACTGAATGTTGTAATTAAATCAAAAGGTGCTTCAACAAAGTATTAGTTTAAGGGTGTGCACAATTATGCAACCAGCTTATTGTACATGTTTTATTTTTTATATTTTCCCCTAACAGATTTGTTTGTTTTTCAATTGAATTGTACAGGTTATAGCTCACATTAAAGGCTGGAAAAGTTTTGAAAAGATTTATTCTGTCTCATTTTTTTTATATCACAAAAACCTGGCATTTTAACAGGGGTGTGTACACTTTTTATATCCACTGGAGCTAATGCACAGCACTCCTCTGTATGCAGAACCACTTCCTTTGAACCAAGGAGAAAACAATATGAGACCTCAGCATTGCCAGCAAGGAATCCTTAATCAGAATCTGGAACAGACTTGGCTACGGGAATAGATGACCAGTTTGGAAGCTGGTAAGGTTTTGTCCATCACCCCAGAGCCCAGTGACAGGGGTATGTCACTAGGTGAAGATCTAACAGCAAGTGGTTGCTCTACAGTCTGTTATTTGAATCTGTACTACTTCAGGTATCTAAAGTGAATTTTGACTTCAGGTCTAATAAACATTTTTTGAAATCCATTGCAGCATCTGTATCTCCGATTGGACAAATGGCACAATGAAAATCACAGAGGAAACCTTTAAGGCACAGAAAAACCTGAATGTGGACCCTACATAGTGTCCTTACCCAGGCTGGTAAAGGAAGGACCTCCTGGGACCTCTATGCAGGCAAGACTGTCCAAGTACTGAATAATATTAAGCTCTATGCCAAAGACGTCAATCTGTAAGATGATTGTGGGACTTCTCCAAGTTCACAGTCACCTTCAGAGATGACAACCATAGAAGCACCCTCTCCAAGGAGTCTACCAGAAAGTCCCTTCATGGGGTCACCAGGAGCCAGTCATCCATGTAGTAGAACACAGGAAGACATGGAGTTCTTCTGCTACAGTACTTCATGCACCACAGCCCTCTGCTGAACTGCAGAGCTTACAAAAGAGTCAGTTCAGGCAGTCAGGGACTCATACCACTCAGGAAAAGGCTTGTTAAAAGCATTTGTCTTCCTGGAGTACACAGCAGCAAGGACCAGGTTCTTCCAGACTGCAAATATGTCATGCTTGATGGTGGATTCTGGGGGATGATGCAAAGCTCCTTGTCTTTCTGTTTCAATTAAACATTAAGGCATTTCCGGGGAAAAATAATGGAAGCAACACGTTAGCTCAGGGGAGGTCATCAGGATCAACATTTCTTCAAAGGGATATGGTCATCATGTGAGAGCTGTAGGGTGAAGATTAGTCACTGTCCTCATCTATCTTCACTGTATGGCCTCTCAGAATACATTTCTCATAGGATCTTGATTGACAGGGATTGTCCTATCCCCTGCTAGCCTCAGCAACAAGCTAATGCAAGGGCTCAAATGGCAATGGGAGTGTTATACTTAAGGGTACATTCTTGCAGCTGTGATTACAGTTCTACCACACTTCAAATTCCATCTTAAGTCTGGACCCTTAACTGCAATTCTTGATGCAAATAGTATTAGTAGAACACTATAACCTGGGCCACTGAACACTAGTACACCCAGGGTGAAACTACAAGTGGATAATCCTCAACCAATGACAATGTAAATTCAGGAACTGCTCCTAAGGATTATGATTGTGCCAGGGATGGGTGTCGCATATAACCAAAAGTCAAAAAGGAAGTCACCTCCAGGGACTACAACCATAGAAGCACTGTATCTTCTGCTTGCCAGAGGTGTGTGTCCTCCAGGCCCTTTGTTGTCTCTGAAACAGAAGACAAGAGTGAGCTGCTGCCTTTACAAGTCATGAATGCACTCAGTACCTGTAGAGATTAGAAGGTCATACTCAACAGGCTTACATCTAGGAGCACTTTGAGACCTACCCTACAATTTTCAGCCATTTTGATGGTGTTCCAGCAGAGACATGGAGCTGTACATGGGACCTTTCTAACAATTTCTGAGCTAAAAAACGTCAACCACCATTACTATTCTAGTACTAAGGCAGGTCAGTAGTTTATCTTTCTAATGTCTGCGGTGGCCAGTTTATATTGCCGGTACTTATCTCAATGTTTCATGTCATGCATATCTCAGAAAGTACAGATAACACAAGTGAGTTTCCTGGCTTGTCAATAAACAATTGAGCATTTAAGCAACATTATAAAGGCAGAGAATAAAAAGTGCCTTATTAAGGCATCCTGACATTCTCAGTATTGCTCTAATTTCATTCTTCAGTGTTTAAACATTTATATTCAGAGAATACCCCTAATCATAAATTAATTTTGACTAGAAAGGAACTGATACAAATAATTTTCCTGTGTGCAGTATCTTCATCAGAATGGAATGACTTTTAATTTCCTGTATAAGGTTCACAAGGATTCATATCAGTACACTGAGGATGCAAATACTGTGTGAAACAAATGTTGATGTTACATTAATATTAAAAAGCAAAGTGTTTTGCAGGAGGCAACTCCACCACCATTGTGACTCTAAATGGACCAATTTCAAGGCCATTCAGTCGCAGGTAAGAAAATATTGCCTTATTTCCAAGATTCAGCAAACACAATGTTAGTATAGTAACAAGCTTTGATGTTACTGAATCTCTAAGCTTCTGCTACAGTGCTGTGGCAGACAATAAAAGTGTCTTCAAAAGAAGTACATGCTGCAGTTCAAGATAAGGCGATAAAAGTGGACAGCTTTTTGACATAATAAGGTGAATGTTGCATGTTTTACACATACCTAATTGCCGGTATGTTAACTTTCTTATACTAAGGAAGTTTTAGAAGGGAGACAGACCCTGGAAACTACAGACTCACAAGTCTCACCAGTTTTATATGTAAAGCCATGGAAAGAATTATCTAAACCTCCAGACACTGGACCCAACCCAGTTTGGCTTCATCTAGGGCAGATCATGCCTACTCAACCTGATGGACTTCTTTGAGAAGGTAACCAAAGCAATGGATGAGGGAAAAATGTTTCATACTGCCTACCTTAACCTGGCCAAGGCATATGATACAATACCCCACTCGAGCATTGTTGTCAATCTCAAGAGGTTAGTTACAAACTCATATGTCACCCGGTGGATAGCCAACTGGCTCACAAAGGACCCAGGAAGTTAGAACTGGGGAGTCCACCTCTACAAAGAGGCCAGTCACAAGTGCAGCCCTTCAGGGATTAGTCCTTGGACTGCTCCTTTTTTGGCATTTATTTCTCTGAAGTCGAAGCCAATGTCAGTGGTCTCTGGCTGACTAAATTTCCAGATTATTGCAAATTAGGAGCTGTCAATGAATCCCACACTGACACAAATGTTCTCCACTAGGGGCTGACACAGATAAACAATTGGTGTCAGAGCCATGGACTAAAACTAAATGCCAAGAAATGCATAACAGTATCCTTTGGGAAGTCATCCACCCCTGGTAACTATCACATTGACAACACATCCCTTAGAGTTGACCCAGTTGTCAGGGTCTTAGGGACACACAGATAGCAATCTAGCCTTTGACTATCACGTGTCTACACTAGTGAGAAAATCATTCTATGTTGCACAACCTATAAACAAAGGTATGGCATCTAAGTCCAAGAAAGTCATCGTTCCACTGTATTCAACATTCATCAACCTATCACGGAGCATGATGCCCCCTTTGGTATGTACCTAACCAGGCATATCCAATAATTGTAATGTCCACAGAGGTTCCTCACTAAAAGAATAAAGGGTGTAAGTAGAATGTCCTATGCAGACCGCCTCAAGGCCTTATCCCTCTATTCTTTCTCCTACAGGCTTTTAAGGGGAGATCTATGCCTGGCATACAAGGCATTGTCACACCCCACTCTGATGGACCTCCTGCATATTAACAAAACAAACAGCACCATAATTACACATTCTAAAGACTTAAACCTTGCCTGTGATATAAATAGGACCTGCTGGACAGACAGGTATGTATCTCAGAGATTACCCCATCTATGGAACAGGCTCCCCATCCATGTAAAGAAGATTTCCTCCCTAACCCAATTCAAGTGCAACTTGGACAACTGGATGGGGAACAGGAAATTCATCCCTGGTTTGGCACCTATGTCTGTAATGGACACAGGCAATCTGTAAATGGTTCATCTCCCAGGCCCCTGCTTGTAAATGTTTCATCTCCCAACCCCCTGCTTACACTTATCAAGGGTATCAGAACTTGTCAGAGATTTGGGATGCATGGCTAGACTTAAAAAGGCCCTTGTGGTTGTTAGCCTAGTAAACACCTATGAACGTATGAGACCATTAGCATGTTTCTCCTCTTATTTGGATCTGCACTACTTCAGTTACCTGAAGTGAATTTTGCTTACAAATGAAATAAACAAGTGTTAGTTATATCGCTTAAAGGGCTGGTTTGTTCATCTTCCTGAAGGATTCACCTTGTGTCAGACTCCATTTGAGCCATGCACTTTGGTGAGTGCATATTATATGGCCCTCCTGCCTCCTGGGGAAAGGACCAACAAGGTGAAAGTGGTCATGGCCATTCCAAAAGCCTTGGAATATCCACAAAAATATATGCCAGCCAAACTGACATTTAGTAGACTTGTTTTCCAGCATCACAGGAACTCTATCAATGCAGATCAGGACCATGATTCAAACTGTGTGAAAGACAGAAAAAGGACTGTGACACTCCTTAGTTACACATGCTGTTATGCTGCAATGCATATTACTGCATGTGCAGACATGAAGTATGCCAGCCCACAACACTGGAGCCAGAAATAAAGAATCCGGAACTATAATGGAAGATGAGATCAACCCAGTCACTGACCCACCAGGGAAGATGTTTGATGGTATATCTCCAGATCCTCAGAATCAGTAGGTGGAATCTTTCCAAGGGAGACTAAGGGAAAGAAGAGACACCAGCCTACTCTTACTATTAACAGGTGGATATTAGAGCTCAGCTGTCACGTAAGGTAATGAGAGAGTTGCAAACAATTAATGACCACATGGCAATGGGATCCCACAGCCCTGAGCAGTGCAAGCTAGAAGCAGCACTTTGACAGGCTTGTATAGACTCCAACATGAGCATTAGACTGTGTTTCTCCTAAAGGTGCACCCCTATCCCAGTGAGGAAAGATAACACTAGATATCAAATGCTGCACACCTGACCGATGTCTTACAATTTCCATGGGCCAAAGTATTCTGCTCTACTCTAGCTGTTGAGTCTTCTTTGATTCATTGGATGCCAGAGGTCTAGACTCCCTGACCCAGAATACAACCATTCAACTTTTCTAGGGTGATGTAAAGCATAAATCTGTAGGACTTTGCTAGGAGTAATCAAACTCTAGATGCTGTAGTGTGGAAAAAGTTGATTTTGATGTACTGGGACTCACTGTCAAGATGGTTGCTAAGACGCACCTTTTATGCTGTAACAATTATGGGCAGGAGTTCATTTCCTAACTATTAGTATGGGAGTTCATAAGTAGTAGAAGTCCATTATTATATGCATGTCTTCTAGGCGATGATAAATGCCTTAACTAATTTGTTTCACTTGCACATGGACTGCAGCACTTGCAAATAAGACACTTTCAAATCATGTGCCCGCTCAAGATAACATAAGGCATTATAGCTCCTGGCTTTTGACCTGACAACCTCAGGAACAATTAGAAAATGCATTCAATTCCACTAAAACATGGCATTTTCCAAATTTAAAATGAATGAATCTCAGAAAAAAAAGGGAGCACAAGATCAGATCATACCTTCCGAGATTAGCATGTAATGTCATGTGCCAGGTGATGTGCATGCCCAGATTGCAGGATCTGAAGAAACTATGGAATTGTGTCATGCCTGGGGTATCACAAGATCCCAACAGTGACCTACACCATGGGGTAAAGTTAGTTTCAAAAATACTGAAAGAACTGTTCTTAAATTAATCATTAGATGGTCATCTAGTCATGGGTGGGAGGGTGCCCTAATGGTTAAGGTGTTTGCCTTACAAACACAAGGTGCAGGGTTTGAGTCTCACAAGGGATAATTGGCTAGGCTTAAAATGGCCCGCAAGGGCAGTTAGCTTAGTAGTAATCTATGAACCTATGAACCTATAAGATCTTAAAATCTAGCACCTCTGCTCACGAAGAGCAAGAAAAACAGCTGTACTACCGTAACTGCCAGAAAAAAAAGGTAAAATAGCATGAATACCAGAAAACAAAAAATACTTTTTAATAAAAAAAGAGTAAACAGAGGCAAGGCTCCAGATTCTTCAGCTGATTTATTCACACAAACACAAGCGCTTTCACCGAATGCTTCTTCAGGTGTATATAAAGTGACACTCACACACCTGTGCTTATATTAAACATTTAAAAATCACATGATCAAAAGATTAAGAACATTTAAAGGTATATAGATACAATACAAATGTAACCACAATAAAATACATGGTATTTCCTATCTGCATAAAAAGGATGCAAAAATGCAATGTATAGTTTATAGACCACATGAACACACAACATATTCTATCTACGTAAGGGTCTATTCTTTAGGATGGGTCTCATTGCTACATGGTCATTAAGGCCATGTCCTGCATTCGCCCTTAATCTGACAATCCAGTTGGCCTCTAAGTTCTCAGTCTGAGTCCTAATATCACCACCCCTATGATTCTCATAACATCTTCCTAGCACCATAAATTTAAAAATATGTTGGTCATGCGTCTCTTTGACATGTTTTGCTAGGGCATTAAATGAACTACCCTTCTTAATGTGATAAACGTGTTCCTTAATTCTATCTCTTAGCAATCCATCAGTTTTACCCACATAAAATTTATTGCATACTTGACAAGTAGCGAGATAAACTACATGCAAATTATCGCACTTAGCACTGATTCTTAATCCATATATCACACCTGTATGAGGATGTTTAAATTCCCTGTCCAGTGATAAAATTACAAAATTGGCACCTACCACACGGTCTAGTCCCTAATGTATCTATAGTTCTAATTTGATCTTTGGGTGTACATAGTCGTCTCCTTAATGATTTTTTATTCTTGTAGGTAAACTGTGGCTGTATTCCTACAAGGTTACTCACTTGTTTATCAGATGCTAAGATGTTCCAGTGCTTACTTATGATGTCAGTATACTGCCTTATATTCCTCTAGAAACCGAAACACATTCTAAGTGGCTGCTGGTTTTGTTTCTTATAATCCCCATTATGAATAACATCTTCAGACTCGGAGAAGTAAGGCTTAGCTCTACTGTGTCTAAGGTCTTTTACTGTTTCTATATTGTTATTGACAAGTTGTTGGTCATAACCTCTCTCTATTAATTCTGTGCTTATCAATTCCATCTGTTCTTTAAAGTCATCTTCCTTAGCATTCAATCTGGAAGTTCTATAAACCTGGTTCTGTGCAACATTCCTAAAGGTATACTGAGGATGCATGCTGTCCTTTCTTAATAAGCTATTCACATGGCATTCCTTCCTGAACATTTTAGTATTCAGTGTGCCATTAGATTCTTGTATAATGGAAACATCCAAGAAATTGATTTTAGAATATGACCAATTCACAGTGAACCTAAGGAATTGTGTGGAAGCATTGATATAATCCACAAAATTAATCAAATGCTCCGGTGACCCCCTCCATAAAAGGAAGAGGTCATCTACGAACCTTCGAAAGAATAATATGTCATCCTTAAATACACCCATAACCAATATATCTTGTTCGCATTTTGACATAACAGCATTTGCATAACTAATAGCACATGATGTTCCCATGGCTACTCCGTTACATTGCCAAAAAACTTTGTCCCTGAATACAAACACATTATTCTCTAGCACCAACCTTAGTAATATCCTTATCAGAGTTACCATGTCACTGTCATATTCTGTGGTTTCAGGCATCAGTTCAACCACATTATTGATCCCAATATCATTTGGAATGACAGTGAAAAGTGACACCACATCAAGAGTAACTAATAACATTTGTTGCTCCTGTGGTTGTTCTCTTTCACAAGTAAATTTATACAGGTCTCTAATGAAGTGTTCAGTGTCTTTCAGAATGTAAGTTGACCGACCTATAAACTTCTTAAGAAATTTCTCTGTGTAAATAGATATTGATTCCGTACACCAATTATTTCTGGCCACAATGGGCCTCATGGGAGGATTCTCCCTATGTTTGTGTATTTTGGGGAGTCCTTGAATCATAGGAGTGGTAGGATTAAATATAAGAAAGGACCTCAACAGATCTTCATCAATGAGACCCATCCTAGCTGTCTCTCTTAATTTATTATGTACATGTTCAATCATTCTTTTAACTTGTGATGGTATAATAATTTTATAAAATTTATCATAATTCAGTAATATAAACATTCTTCTATCATAGTCTTTTCTATCTAATATCACAATCTGCCCAGCCTTGTCTGCAGGACATATCATAATCAACGGGTTCATTTGCAAATCAGTTAATGCTGTGAATTCATTCTTAGTTAAATTATGCCATTTACTATTATATGAATGAAATTTCTGTGCATGATATACCCTGTAAGCGTCTTCTAGGCATAACTGCTCAAATGCATGAACCAAGGGATTTAATTTAGGTAAAAACAGACTGGGTTTCTTAAATACAAAATCTTCATTTTCATCATTGTTGGAATACATTATTTTCAATATTAAATTTTGTGTGAACGATTTAATATCAAACACAACTTCAGTAATATCGGAATCAACGACTGGAATGAATGAAAGACCTTTTTCCAAGACACTGCATTCATATTCAGCTAAAACATATGTAGATAGGTTAACTATCAGTTTTTGTTGTTCATAAAGGCTTTCTTGATTGTGTAAGGACTCACCGTTTCTTCTGGGTGCTTCCTTTTGGTTCTGGTCATGCTTCTCTCCCTCTGTTGCCCTCGGTTCAAACCTCCTCTCCCTCGACCCATGGACCTGTCCCTGGTCGGAAGAGGAAAAGTTAACCCTGCAGGTTGCAGGATTTCTAAAAAAAAGGGATGAGGCCTTCCCCAATTCTCCGTCTGCCCGGAGCGTTTCCATTCTCTGCCCGATGGACCTGTACTGTAGTAGTGATGGTTTTCCTTTTCGCTCCTGTTGCTTCAACCGTTGATGTGACAGAACCCAAGTTGGAGGTTGCCTGGGCCCTTCCTTCATCTATTTCCTGAATCGCATCAGCATCTAGATTGGCAGTGGACTCTGCAATGGCTTTCTGATTGGTAGAAATGGTTGTCTCAGTTACAGAAGCACGAGTGGTAGTGCTAATGGTATTATTGACCACTCTCTGCCACGGGAAGACATGACCTTGTGAAAAATCATGTTGGTCTCTATGTAGTTTCTTTTGTTTAGTCTGTAATAACTTGTGAGAGTAAATGAACACATTTTCAAGCATGTCATTCATCGGCTTCATTACTAAGTCAGAACCATACTTTCTGCACAAGTCAAGATATTTGTTTTTAACTAAACATAATACCGTGGATTCTTCTCTTTCAGCAGAGGCAGATAGCAATTTAAGATAACATGCACTGGTCTGTAAATTTAGTTTCTGCCATTCACTTAATAGTGAGGAATCACAGTCCATTTGAGCAGGCATCTTGAGAATTCTTAGCCCACAAGGTACAATGCCCTCAGCAATGCATGTTTGAAGGTGAAACTTTTCAAACTGTGCTCTTTTTAGTTTAAACAGATCTTTTTCCAGTAGAAATAGTTCACTCTGCAGTGCACCAATATGTACATTCAAACATTCATCTCCTTCTGGAACAAAGTCAGTGTTCAATAAAGGAATAACATTTTCGCTCACCTTGAAAATAAACTGGTTAACATTAGATTCCATCCATATAACATTAGTAATATTCCAGTTCAATACTCTCATCTCCGGAAGCCATCTCCCTGGGTCCGTTGGAAAACGTAAAAAGTAAAAAAACGAGTCAAAACGTCCAACAGTAACCAGGTACCTCTATGTAGAAACAGAACCAATCCAATAAAAAAGAGTAAACAGAGGCAAGGCTCCAGATTCTTCAGCTGATTTATTCACACAAACACAAGCGCTTTCACACAATGCTTCTTCAGGTGTATATAAAGTGACACTCACACACTTGTGCTTGTATCAAACATTTAAAAATCACATGATCAAAAGATTAAGAACATTTAAAGGTATATAGATACAATAAAAATGTAACCACAATAAAATACATGGCATTTCCTATCTGAATAAAAAGGATGCACAAATGCAATGTATAGTTTATAGACCAATATTTGCAATAAGCAAATAAAATAATGGTATTTACCACATTCTCTTTAAAAGGCTATGGAGCGCATCATCATGGAACTCATTAACAGAGACATTGGGAACCTCCAAACACTGGACCCTACCCAGTTTGGCTTTATTAAGGGCAGATCATGCCGCCTAAACCTGGTGGACTTCTTTGAGACAGTTACCAAGGCTACAGACAAGGGAAAAGTGGCACACACAGCCTACCTAGACCTCACTAAGGACTTTGACACCATTCCCCATTCTGGTATTATAGACAAGCTCACCAGCCTGTACATAAACCCCTACGTCACAAGATGGGTTGCCAACTGGCTTACGGACAGAACCCACATGGTGCGAGTTGCGGGAGCTAGGTCCGACTCTAAACAGGTTACAAGTGGCGTTCCCCAGGGCTCAGTCAAAGGTCCCCTCCTGTTTGGCATATACTTCTCAGAGGTACAGGCAAGTACAGGAGGACTATGGCTGACCAAGTTCGCAGATGACTACAAACTAGGGGCTATAACTGACTCTCTGGCTCACACAGACATCCTCCAAAAGGGTCTCACTGAGATGGATACCTGGTGTCAAAATCATGGCCTCAAGCTAAATGCCAAAAAGTGCATAGTCATCTTCTTTGAAAAAAACAAAGTACCCACAAACTACCACATAGGTGGTAGTTCCCTAAATACGGAAGACGTAATAAGGGATCTGGGGACCCAAGTAGATAGTAATCTCACCTTTGATAATCACATTGCCAAAGTGGTTAGAAAATCCTTCTACGTGGCCCACCTAATCACAAAAGGGTTCGCATCCAGATCAAAAGAGGTCATTATGCCCCTCTACTCATCACTCATCAGACTCATAATAGAGTACAACGTCCCATTTGGGATGTACCTTACAAGTAACCTGCAACATCTGGAAAGACCACAGAAGTACCTCACCAAGAGGATCACTGGCCTCAAACAGATGTCCTGTGCAGCTCGACTGAAGAAACTCCAGTTGTACTCTGTTGCATACCGCCTACTCAGAGGTGATCTCTGCATGACATACAAGGCCATGACCAACCCAGAAGTGATGGACATGCTCCACCTAAAGAAAACCTTATCCCCTCAAGCCACAAGCTCTAGGGATCTAAACCTCACCACAATAATAAATAGGACATGATGGAGGGATAGATTCCTGTCCCAGAGACTTCCCATGCTTTGGAACAAGATCCCAATCTGCATTAGGCAAAGTTCCTTGCTAACACTCTTCAAAAGAAACCTTGACGAGTGGATGGGAAACAGAAAGTTTACCTCGGGGATCACTTCATTGGCTCTGCTGGACAGAGGGACAGGGAACTAATCTAAGGGGGCGGTGAAAGCCAACACATTCTGGCTAGGCTTATAAATGCCTTCAGGCAGATAGCCTAGTACCAACCTATGAACCTGAACCAACCTAAATATATAAAGCACCCTAAACAACAGAAATGAAACCTAACTAATAAGCTTATAAAATAATGATGCAAATGGTAGGAACTATAAAAGTAAGATTGTCCATACACATTACATTGCCACTACCATGTCATACAGGGATAAAGCACTTTCTATGATGCCATTGATCTGGGTTCATTTAGTAGCTCAGGCATCTGAGGCAATGGCAGAGAAGAAGGGGTAAGCCTGTCCTGAGAGGGCAGCAGGGAGGGACGTGTGTATGGAGCACACAAGACAGAGACAAGTGAGACAACCATTAACTACTTTCTTGGGTGTGCTGTGCAGATTGCGGAAATCAGCTCCTTGTGGAAGTTAAGAGTGGATCACCTCAGTGAATCTATTGCACACCTCACCCACAACCCAATAATGTGGATATGCATAGTGGCAGAACATATAGGAAAACATCCAGGAGTGTGACACAAACCCAGGATGTCTTGATCTTCTCAATGGCTTTGCATCTTGATGGACTAAGACCAGGGAGTTGAGGAGGATTAGACAAATCCATCAAATGAGGAGAGGCACTGGGGTCCACTGAAGATCAGCTTCACAGAAGAAAATGAGAATATATATGGGTCTACTTCAAATTATTGAAATTTCACTTATCCAAATTTTAAATGATCGAGATGATAACACCTAACTTACACTTAAATGAACACAACACCGATATTTCCACCAGAGAAAGGAGTCAATCGGCTAGCATTTGGGAGTTTGCCCTTTTCTCCACTCTAGTGCATACTGTATATTTGGTTATGTCAGCATTAAAAGGGATGTAAACAATATGGTTCATTCTGTCCATATTCCTTCCCATATATCCATATTTTATTCCTCTCTCTTATATATCTCTTTCTCTCTCCCCTTTTCTTTCCTTTCATTTATCTTTCCTATTATATTTCCATACTAATTATTTATTTTTTCCTCCTTATTATTCTCTCTATTTCCTTCCTCCATTATATTTTCCATATCTCTACTCTCTTCCTCCTCTTTCCTCTCACCTCCCTTTTTTTCTCTGTTATCATTTTTCCTTTCTTTCCTCTCCTCTCTCTATATTTTACTGTGTTTAAGCTTCCCTCCATTTCTCTCCTTTCCTTCTTTCCTTTATATTATCCTCTTCTCATCATTTCATTTCCTTTTCCTTCCTGTCCACTTTATCCAGATATTCTCCTTATCCTTCCTCTGTCCTCTCTCCTATTTTCTCTCTCTCCTTTCCTTCCTCCTTCCTCTCCTTTTCCTTTCCATTCCTGTTCTCCTCCACTCTCCCCTCATTCTCCATTCTCTCTGTCTCATTTATTTCCTTCTCCTCCCTCCTCCATTATTTCCTCTCTCTCTTTCTCTCTCTCTCTCATATTTCCTTTTCATTCTCTTCTGTCTCTCCCATCTGTTTTCTTGTGGTTTTTTCTCCTTATTTTATTATGGCTGTGTCCTTTCCTCTTTTATTATTGTGTCCTGTTTCCTTCCTTATTTTATCTCTCTCTTTCTCCTGTCTCTCTCTCCCCTCTCTCTTCTGTCTTTCTCCTGTCTCTGTCTCTGCTCTCTGTCTGCTCTTTCCTCTCTGCATTGTTTCTTTGGGGTGTTTCTTCTTCTTTCTGTGTTCATTTCTGTGTGTGTTCATCTTCTTCTCTCTTCTTTCTCTGTGGTGTCTTTCTCTTCTTGTGTCTTCTTGTGTTCTGTGTGTCTCCTGTGTGGTGGTTTCGTCTGTCTTTGTCTCCTCCTCTGTCTCCTTTCTGTGCTGTCTCTGTCTCTTCTCTGTCTGTCTGTCTGTCTACGTCTCTCTCTCTCTCTCTCGCTGTCTGTTCTCTCTCTGTGTCTGTCTTGTCTCTGTCTCTGTCTCTGTCTCTGTGTCTCTGTGTGTCTCTGTCTTTCTTTGTGTGTATGTGTGTTTGTGTGTGTGTTGTTCATATGTATGTGTGTGTGTGTGTGCTGTTGTGTCATGTGTGTTCTGTTTTGTTTTGTCTCTATTTGGTTCTTGTGTGTCTGCATGTGTATGTGTGGTTTTTTGTGTTTTGTGTATGTGCTATTTTTTTTCTGTGTGTGTGTCTGTGCATGTCTGTTTGTGTTTTGTGTGTGTGTCTGTGTGTATGGTGGTGTGTGTATGTGTGTGTGTCTGTTGTGTGTGTGTTCATTTTATTTTTTTTTTTTTCTTCTTTTCTTTTTTTTTTTCTTTTTATCTATTGCTTTCTCTTTCTCTCCTTTTTTTTCTCTCTTTCCTCTCTCCATATACTCTCTCTCTCTTCTTTTGTTCCTTTCCTTTTATTTTCTCTCTATTCCTATTTCTTTATTTCTTGTTGTGTCTTTCTTTCTGTCTGATATTCTGTGCTGTGTGTTCCTGTCTCTTTCTATATTTGCTCATTCATTTCATTCCTTGTGTTTCTGTATTTCTTCTGGATATTTTCTTATTCCTTATTTATGTTCTTTTTGTCTGTTTGTTTATTCTTTCCTATTTTCTTGTTTTTCTTTTATGGTTATATTCCTCTGTGTTGGGTCACAGACATTCCACAGGAAGTCCTCTCTCCCTGTATTCTCTCCATGAACACAGTCACGGCTCTGGACTCTGCTGGTCTGAACTCAGCTTATTGTTTTAATAAGAAGTGGAGGAATATCAGGAGTCTACTGGAAGTCATTCCTTACGTCTTCCCAGACTCTGAAAGGGTATAATTAACAACCAAAACTAGAAGCTCAAAAATCAGCTGATCTCCCAGCTCCTGGGGTAACCTGGGGGAGTCCTGCTGCCAGGATTTCCCTGGGGCAAACATTCAAAAGGAAATCTGGGACTATTCTCTCCCTCCTAAGCATGGGCCCCATCCCCTGTATATTTGAGTGGTCCAGTATAGATAGATAAAGAAATGGCTCCCTGACCAAATATGGCTTGATAGACATCCTTGGTAAAATGAGAAATCGTCAAATATTGGTTGGCAGATCACATGTCCATACTGAAACTCTCTGGCAAAATCTCTGGAAGTAACCAAGCACTTGTTGCCTCCTGACTAGTAGTAAAGGTGGTATTTTGGATACCACACCTGTATTGGTCTACAAGCAGCTATACCAGGGATGTATGCTACTACTACTATGACGTAATCGGTTGCCGCTCCTGCTTGCGACACATGGCATCAGCACTCTCTCTGATCCTGCAACCCCAGGTAATTGGATCTTATGGGCTCAATTATTGTTCGCAAATCCATGCTGCTCGCCGGATTCCTAATTGCCCCTGATGCATTGCATGCCTTCCCTGCATCACATATCAAACAAACTAGTAGAAGGAGCTCCCTGTCCAGATGGTACAAAGAACAACTGCCTTGGAGTACTCCCCCAAATAGTAATCCCTTAAACTAAGATACTCCCCTCCTCACCTATAGTTCTCCAAGGGTCCTCTCCACTGACGAGTGGATGGACAGTGGACTAGCAAATCTGTCAGCAAGCACTTTGGGGTCCCTGTCTGTGAACCCATAATAAAGCTGATCCACTTAAAAGAATCCTGCATTGCTGGCCATAATCTTCAAGAGAATCACAAATGGGTTAAAAGTTTGATTCAAGCTCAGTGAGGCAGAACATGAGCTTGTGCCTTCCATAAGACTCTCACAAAGGACTCTCATTTTGGCTGAGATAACCCCAGTGATCTTCACTTAGACACACATTGAGTCCCTCGATAAGGGTTATCCCAGTAACAGGAGACCTTTAGGTTTTCCTCTTCCTAAACTAAGTAAATCGTACGAGCTGACTCTAATTTGATCTTTATTTAGCACCCGAGTATGTCTGTATTTTGGTCGTAAGTTAAGACCCCCACAGCTCCTGACCATATACAAGCGTTGAGGAACCCTGACCTAGTCAGTAAATTCCCTACCAAAAGGTTTATGTACCACTTGAAAGGGACTCGTTTTATGGCCCCAGGTGTGGACAGGTCACGAATGACCAAAGTTCCCAGGCTAAATAATGAGATTTCTAGGTGAGTGCTGCTCATTTTATACAAGAAGAGAAAACACTCTAGTGTTGAAGTGGCATTTGAAAGTAGGCTGATCAATGCCTGATAATTTTACGTAATAGTGCACATTTCTGTACATACCTTCATCCCTGATCAGCCCAGATTTGGTGTTTTAGTTGACAAACTCTGACATATGTTTCCCTACAGCAATGTGAATAATACCTCATTGTTAGTGACAATCAGACCAGTTTAATAAAGCTGGGCAATCTCAGCTATGTCTTCATATGATTTTTGGGGGTGGGTGCTTGACTTAAGTGTAATTGCATAACTTGACCACCTCATTCAAGGCCATGGTTTTACCAGATCCTCCTCAGACATGACTCCAAAGAAAGATCCTAAGAGGATAAAGTTCCTATGGGCCTTACAGCATGAGGAGGAAAGTGTGCCCATTTTCCTACTCAATAGCCATGACAGTGGTGTTGATTCAAAGTCCTGAGTAATGGGTGGACGCTGTGGATTGGCTCTCGAAGCATGTGGGAGACATACAGCAATACTCGGATCATACTAATTCCCTGGTTTTAGCTTACACACCCTAGGCAAAAAAGAAGTTTTTGGGCTACTTAATCTTCGGCAATGGTTGACCAAGCCTACATAGGTACTTGTTCTCAGAGATCCTCAGCGAAACTGATCCCCTGGGGATAAATGTCCTGGGCAGTTGAAAGTCCTCATAAAGAAGGCCATCTGTGAGCTAGAAACTCACCAGTTTCAAATGACTCTCCAAGTCCTGGGCTCCCCCTTCCCCTCCTCTCTCCCCTATTTCCAATGTAATTAAAAAAATCCCCATCTGTTATTGGAATAACTCCAGGACCTCCTCCCCTCTCCCTGTGGCAACACAGCTCCTCTTGATAGGACCTTCCACAAATCGTCTCAAGCTGAAATCCCATGAGGGCAACTGGAGACAGTGATTCAGCTAAATTCACAAGGACAATAAGACCCAAAAAGAAAGGTAACCTAAGATCTCCTCTCATCCTCTAAGTACAGAAACTGCTCTGCATATACAAATGAATCTTCGGCTCCCTCAGAGCCTCCCTAAATCTCTCATGTCCCTCCCCCCCAGAACTGAATGCCCTCTACATCCTCCCGGATATCTCTCTCCTCCCATGGTAAAGTTACACAACGTACCTGCAGGATTTAGAACTTAAATTATCCTAATCCTGCCGGGTTGGGAGCCTCCGTTCAGTTCGCTAAGAATTCCCCTCCGTGCGGAATGTACATCTCTCTAACTCTAGTCAAATACGAGTAGTACCCTGGTCCCTCTTTGATAACACTACTTACAGCTTACATACCAGCTAGGCTCTGAAAAATACCAGGACTAAAAACAGGTAAAGCTCCACATCTCCCCTCACAGGGTTTGAAAAACTGATGGGAAGTCTCTCATCCTCAGCATCTCCTCCCTCTGACAGTGCTCAAATAGGATCTCTCCTCTTTGCAGCAAAGAACATCCCACTCCAGTGAGCCCTGGACTTTCTCTCATCCTCCTCTGAAGAGATGGAAGAGTCGCTTTTACCACTCCCACTTCTCAAGAAGGTCTCGGCACTTCTCTCCTTTTTGTACCTCCTAAATGAAATAAAATCTTCTGAATATCTGCAGAGTGTCTACACATATTGGCGAGCAGAAATGGAGTCCCTGAATCCCCTCTCATGAGGGGCGCATTCCTCCATCTCTGCTCTCCGGAGATAAAGATCTCTCCTCCCCCCTCTATGGTCCATAAAAAAATACTTTCGGACTGCGGAATCTCCCTCCCAAATCTCTCTCTCTCCCATTCCCTCCCTGATAGTCGTTCCAAGAGGGTCCAAAACGATCCCTCCTCTCTCTCCGTGAAGTCCTCCATACTTTCTCTGTACTTCACCACTCACGCTCATTAGGGCATCTTGTGAGCCCTCCTCTTTCCTCTCTCCAATGGCCGATCTCAGGAATCGTCCCCTTCCCTCCCGAAACTAAAGTAATCGAAGAACTCTCCATGTTATGTTCCAGTCTAAAATTCCTCGGGTAACTGACTTTGTCCCTCTCTCCTCTCTCAAGAATCCTCTCCCTCCTCAGCCTCCTTTTCCTCTCTGTATGTAGCATCTGGACAAGTTTCTAGAGTATTAAGTACACAGATCCTTTAGTAAAGCACAAAAGATCTAGTCAACTATATTCTCTCAGATAGGTCTGAAATCCTGTTAATTAACAAACATGGTCTCCTCTCCTCACCGGAACCTGTATGTCCCTATCCAGAATCAGATCTCAGATATACCCCTGTCGAATCCCTTTGCATGTTGCTCGCATGAGGGATTTGAAACCATTTTCAGGAGAATGCTGACAACTACCTCATTTCTCAGGAGGTAAAAGCTCCTCTAAGTTGAAATACTGGAAATCCAATGGCACTCCAGAGACCTGGGTAAAGGTAAAAATGCTAAAATCCAAATCTTCGGATCCTCCCCTCCCTAACTCCCCTGGTGTACGGTAATGTATTAGTCACTCAAATGTAAAATTAAGTAAAGTGCCATTCTTTTAGACATTTTGGGAGTAGACACAGATGATCTTCCCCCCTGGGGGCTCTCTCTGAAAGGCTCCCTTGAGTGGATCACTCAGTTCCTGGAGATATAGGCTGGCTCCATTGGAAACCCTAGGTACACCAAAACAATCCCTGCCTGGGAGATTCCTGAAAAGTCCTATCCCTAAGTCCTGCGTCCAAATCTCCTCCTCCCCCCTCTTGAATCCAAAATCTCTCCTCCTTAAAAACATTGGAATGACTCCTTATGTCCCTGGAGCTGATCCCTGAGCTGCGAGCTCTCAGGGGTAATCCCTCCCCTGGGTAATCTCCCTTAGACATGTTTGTCCCGAAACACTGCTGGATTCCCATCCCCTAACTCCAAAAGCTCCTGAGGAAACTCTCCATATCGTCCCATTTTAGTGCCTTGCCTGACATGAGGGCCCTATGGTATGCAAGGATTTACCCTCAGAAAGATCCTCCTGCCCCCTAAAAGATCAAGCGGTCAAGTGGAGGCCAACTCGGCAGAAATAACTAGAGAAGCCCAAACAAAAATCTCTTAAACGTTGGTGCAGGTCTAAAGCCCATAGATACACGAGTGAGCGGCATGGGCCATCAACAGCCTCCTCCGAGAATTTATTCCCTCATGCTGGCTTCCAGGTGCCACCTTACTTCTAGTTCAAAACGCAGAGTTAATATTTGCCCACCATTGTTGTTATGTTAACCCAGGACCAGAAGGTACTCCTGCAGCCTTGAGTAACCCCCACATATGTACTCTGGGTACAGGCACTCAATTTTCCTCAGGATCTGATTTTGCACAAGAAGTCTAGCCAGTCTCAAAGTAGCCTGATGGCTCTGGGTCTTCCATGGAACCCTCTCCTCACCCAAGATGGGGTTCTCTCTCTCAGTAACACCCCAGTCATCATCTTTTCATCAATGCTGGTAGATAGAGCAACACTGCAAACTTTAATTTGAGCCTTTCGATGAAACAGAGTTCATACTGCCTCCTGACTTACTCTTTTAAAAAGGTTTCTAGTTTCGAGGCACACTTCCCTCTAGTAATCGGTCACCCTTGATAGGGTCAAGGCCTCTCTTTAGCATCGACTATAAGAAGACTTTGTTCCTTCTCGGTTTCCGAGTTAACCATTGCTGGTAGTCCCAGGACCTCATTACAGCTACCAGACTTGCCTCGGGGCTCTCTTACATTAGGTTGAATGTCTTACCAAAGAATCCTCTTTCTAGTAAAAGACCTGCCATTATTGCCTGAGACTTCCTCCATCCTCCCTCTGCAAGTGTTTCAATACTAAGAAAGCCTTTTTAACAGAACCTCACACTACCTAGTACGTATTCCTCCCTTCGTATGATCTGTTCATACTCTGATACAGCGGCCTCTAGTACCTCCTAACATGAAGTAATTTATCCTGTATAGGCTCCCACCTTGTTGAAGCTTTTATAGGTCCAGCTTTACCCTAGCAACCCATACAGCTTAGCTCATTTGCACAATAGCTAGAAGTCCCAATCACCTTGCAATCCCTGGAAGAATACTGTTGAGTGAGAATCCCCATTTTCTTTAGTTAGCAAACTTTTCTGTACCCAATCTCTGCTTACCTTTTCGATAAAAGGTGGTTTGTGCTCTTAGGATACTGCCCTTTAAAGTCCTCCATTTCCTCTATCCAAATTAATAATAATTCCCCTCTCCATTGCCAGGGGTTTTGATAGAGTGGGATAAGTATTCCAACATACTGTGTCCTGCCTAACAAAATTTTTCTGGTTTACCTTTAATTCATTCACCATTGCTCCCCTCTTCTCTAAAAGAGCCTGGTCCTCGAATCCCCATATGTATTGCCGGTTACCCCATACTTGGTTTAAACGGTATTTTAGACGACCCTTGGACTTTCGTTTGGATAGCACACATGGCTACACGTGGCAATCCTTCAAGTTCAGGGAGAACTTTTCCCAGTCCCTTTCAAAGCTAAGTCCATTCTTATGGTACCTTACTTTCTGTAGCATATATCTCTGGTTTAGCATTTAACTGTTAGACCTTTTCCCAGAAACTCTCAGTCTAGGTAGGTCAGGAATGGGTCCAATTTCACCTGACTGCAGGTGCAGGACTCAGAAAATCTTTGCATAAGTCTCCCCTACATCTATGCTGTTCCTCGCATATTACTCCCATTTTTTTCTTTTTCATATAGTGTGTGATGCTTTTTTATTCGGGATTTTTTACCTCATTAGGAATTTTGCCTTTAGGGTTTTCTCTCCGCCTCCAGTTGGGAATCTAATTGCATGTGTGGCGGCCCATTTCGTATATCGATCCCCTCTCATGTATTTTCCCTAGCACGTCTATCAACTTTAAGTAATTCCCTCTCGATATTCTGGAATGTAGGACTACCTATATCACAATGCCATTGGTAGTTCGCCATACCATGATCTCCATGTTACCTGCATGCATATTTAGCTGTTTCATCTGCTCCCCTGCTACCTAGTTTATCCCCTGAATTTTGGGCGACCTCTGTTACACGTATTTATGTCTTGTATTCTCCAGGGGCCCTGCTCCTCAGCTATTTTTGCATTTTTAACTTGCAAAAGACACCCTGTATTTCCTCCCTCCCTCTAGTCTCTAAAGATAAGACCTCTGGTCCCCTGCCTGCTTCTCCTTAGCTTTGACCCAGAGTTGGCAGCCCTCCCAAGATATCGCTCTCAGTAATGCCTTTTCTCTCATAATAGGAAAGGTAGCCCTCAACAGCATAGGCAAACAGGCACCATGGTGCCCAACTGACCAATACAATTTCTCCCTCCTCCCAATTTCTCCTTCCATTTTGAGGTCATTTTTGAGTAAACTCCCTCCGGAACTAGTTTAATTCTGTTGAATTTGTAACCGCTTTTACACACCACCTGTCTATTTATGCGGCTACTAGGACTTCCTCATTTCCCCTAATTTTGAATCAAAGCCTTAGGACGGTCTCCACTGTACAGCTCAGGGCCTGACCGACACTTTGGCACATCCAAGTTTTAACTATCTGACTTAACGCTCATCTTTATTGGGGAATGGGCTCCCAAAGTCTGCTCATGTAGTAGCTCTGCAGACCTATATAAACATGGCTCAACCTGGAGTCAATTTGGGAGCAATGGAATTAAGTAGCCCCCAATGCACACACACACAAGGGGGCCTATACCTCCAGAATGCAAAGGTCTCCCAAGCCTCAATACTCTCTGCTCCTTCCATGCCCCTCCACTCCTAATAAGCAAGGACTTCCAGGGAATTAATCTACCCTGTCCTCCATTCCCCTACCCTCTCTCTTGTGCGATACTCATACGTGGCCATCCTATCCTCTCCCCTGTCCATAACCTCTGGTCACAGGTAGCTGCTGGATCCCAAGGAATCTTATTGCCCACCCGGTGGCTGATAGCCTCCCTGGCAACCCCCTCCCACCTTTTGTTCAGTCTCCACCCCTGCTGTATGCTCTCGGTCCTCTCAGCTCTTCCAATCCCTCCCGAACTATTGCCCTGCCCACTAGGTATTGCCCTGAGCTTGGAAAAGTCTTTTCGCTAGCAACACCTTTTCGGACCTCCTCTGGGGAGGCCCTCAGAAAATGGACACTTGTCAAGGCCAGTACGCTCTACAAGTCGCCTAGGCCTCCAGTAACGTAGCTCCTCTCCCAAAATAAAATCCTCAAGCATGATCCTCTTAGAGCTCTCGGCGTCCAACCTCAATCCAGTTCCTCGAGAAAGACTGAATAGCTCAAAAATTACGGGCTCCTTCTATAGCCCTTTCCGTGGACCTCAGTCTTCTCTCCTAGGATGAGAAGTAATCCCATATCTCTCATGAAACTCCATCCTTCCTAGAGAACTCACTCTCCCCCCCATTTTCAACTTTCAATCTGGTCCATGTATATCTTCTAGCCACTCTACAGGTCTATGTATGTATATCTCTCGCTATGCTCTCAATCCTAGGGATAACTCCCCTCCCTACATGACTCCTCTATTCGGGCTCTCTCTCTCTCAGGACCCTGTTTTAAGGTCCTCCTCTGTCTCCTCAAGGAGATGATCTCCCTCACTCACAAATAAGAAAGGGTCTCCCCAAAATAAATTGAAGTCTCACTTGATCTTCCTCTCATGTCGCGACTCTCCCTAATGAAACATGTCCCCCAAAATGTCTCCCCTGCCAGTGCATCCATCCCTCCAATCATCGTCCCTATCCATACTCTCTCGCTCATATCACGGTGAAAGCTCCCCAATGTCCCCTTCCTCATATCTCCCTGCATCTAAACTCTTTACGCCCCAAAATACTCAGGGTTCCCAACCCAAATGTCCCAATGGGCTCCTCCTCTCCTCTCCTCTCTCTGCCTGTAAGAAATCTCACAAATCTCATATTCCCCTATAACTAATCCTCTCTCTGCCTCTTTTCTCCCATATGTAATAGAGTTGCAGTAATGGGATACCCTCTGAAGGCTAATGATTTTTGGCATATGTTCTGCCCTAGGGCATCCTACTCCCTCTCTATACTCCCTCTCAAGTCTCTCTCTCAGACTCTCTCCCTACTCAAATGTCCACCCTCATTGGTCTATTTACCTTCCGGATTGCATGGACCCTTAGTCCCCAGTCTTCTGCTTCCTCCCTCAATAGCGTTTGCAACCTCTCAGGTCCTCTCCCCCCATCTCCTATGTTCACTCACCCCCTATGCAGCCATATCTCAAACCTCCGAACTCTCTCTCCCCAAATGCCTCCTCCTGTGGCAATCCAGGAGAATATGGCCTATATGATTGCTCAGCCTTCCCTCCCTCTCCTCTCCTCACTCCCCACGTCCTCTCCCTCTTACCATAATGAAAGCCTTGCACATGGGACATCCCTTTAGTCTATGAATCCTTCCCTCCAATCAAGCTTATTAGGCTCTCTAGTCCTGTGTCTCCACCACCTTCTCTCTGTTCCCCCTCCTCATGAGGCATCAACTCCCTGAGCCAGCAACTCCGTCCTATATGACTTAGCTAGACTGTCGTGTCCTCGCTAAGTTTGGTCATTTAACCCCATAGTGCTGAATCCGATGTCTTGCATCTTCCCCCCTACCTCCCTCCCCACCCTAAGCAATAACGACCTGTCTCTGGAGAATCGCTGCTACCTGTCCCTTGCAATGATGTTAGTTACCAAACCCTGGGTCCCCGTCCATCCGCCCTCAAATCCTAGAATAGGAACTGCACATCTGCAATGGGTTGCATATAAACTTGTAATCCAAGATCCTGTCAACGAACTACGCATGTCTCAACGTGTGTAATCCCCCCCCTGGCATCCAGAATGATAATAGCCTATATAAGCACTATAGGTCCTAAAAGAATGTAGTCCCATTCATCAGCAAAAACTTCAAAGTGAAAGAACTCCCTCTGCAAGGCCTCGCTGTCGCCATCCGGTCCCAGAACTGCAAACTGAGCTGATGTATCGGTCCACCTTTATTTTCTCTCTCCTCAGTTTCCCCTCTAGTATGTTGGCTGTAGGGAGGGAATTCCATTTTTGTCCTATACTGAGATATCTCAGAAAAGGATGAGCTCCTCTTTGATATCCTAGGGGCTCCTGTTATCACGTTAGAGAAATCAGCAGAATCTTCCTGAGGAAACTCCTCCTCCCCCTCTAGGTCCTCCCTGAGGATTCCCCAGTGAGGTCCCTCCTTCCTCCCCCTGGACGAGGTCCCAGTCTCCTAGTCCTCCTCCTTAAGAGTCCTGAGTAGTCCCTAAGTATCCCTAGATCCTAGTGCATGCATTTCCTCTTGTCCTCCTCCCCCTCCTTCCCTCTGCTATGTCCCCTACACTCTCCAGGAGTGTCCTCCCTCCCTCTGTCTGTGCCCCAATTGGGTCCCTCCTACCCTATTGGCTCTGCCCTCGTCCCCTGACTCCACTCCTAGAACGTCCCTCAGTAAGGTCTCCCTCCCTCCCTACCAGAATCCCTCCTTCCCCCTCCCTATCCCTCCTCCTCCCCCTCCCAGGTCCCTCCTCCCCTCCGATCCCCTGGGAGGAATCCTCTCCCCTCCTCCAGTGTGACTCCTCCCCTCCCCTCCGGCAACTATGACTGAAATCCCTCCTCCCCCCCCTTCCTTTCTTTCTTCCTCCTCCCTCCCCAAAATTCTCCCCCCTAGAACATGACATTCCTAGCATGAGTAATTAAAACAAATGATCCTCCTTAGTCTCTGATGGAAAGATTGTCTATAAGTATCATATGCCACCCAGTGGGTCTAGCTCGCACACACATCCAGCTTGCCCCATGCTTTTTTCAACCCCTCCCCCAGGTTAGGAACTGATTTATTGTCTGACAGAAAAATAGGAATTCAGTATATCCATTGAAAATAGGCCCCCCACCCCTGAATGGCCCTAAACATCTGAATATCCCAGGGTTACGACATCTTCCCCTCTCTTCCTTAATGGGGTAAAATCTGGCCAAATCCCTCTCCCTGCCCTCTTCTATCAATGTGCCCCTCCAGCTAAGGGTAGTGGTTTCATAAGGCCCTAAATGGGCAAATCCCACCTGGTCTATAGCATACAGCCCTGTATGCCTCGTCATTATGGTCCCTCCCATAAACCAAAATTTCCCATTGCCCCTCAAAGTAAAATGATCGTGCCAATCGCATCAGCTCTAATTGCATGGTAATAGCAAAATAGACACCCTGAAACTAAGAATGGTAATCCAGTGCAAATAAGTCCGTTGTACATCTGGCCACGCTACCATTGCATGACACTCACCAGCATAAGTAAGCCAAACAATGGGTAAAGCACACATGAAATCACAAATGCCTCCATGAAAATCCTTCGCCCATAGTGCTAAAGACTGCCTCAGCCAAAATCAGACATGTACGTGCCCTGCCTGTGTCCGACATAAGCAAACATGCTGCATGACATCCCAAGACATCCGTCGCAATGACAATAAAAAACAGCCATGCATGTCTGGAGAAACTCTTCCGATAAAAACAGTGATGTAATCGAATCCCTCAAAAATAGCCTGCCTCCGTGGTCCGTAAATTACTTAAAATGTCTTGACCAGGAGTCAGGTAGGGCGTCCTAGGCAATCTGAGAATTTGGGTCCTGAACTAGGGACGATAAATTCCCAGGTTGAAAAATGTGATCTGCAGATGGCTCCCTCCGTTAAAGCTAAACAGGGTCACCTGCAGAATTTATCTTCCGTTTCCGTTCAACTGGGAATATTCCTGTCTTCTGCCATACAGTGCCCCGTTCCCTCCATTTGGCTCTCCTCTTATGGGAACCTGAGTGGTAAAACTTTAAGCATATATATAAATTTGGGGGATGCAACAAAGGGTAGGTCCTGACTTGGGATTGCATAAGAAAAGCCTTTTCAGCGGTCCCAACATCCCATGGATAAGTCCATCTCAGATACAAAAACACTGCTTGAAATTTCAATATCTTTAAAACCATTAAGCATAGCCCTACTTAAATCCGTTCCTGAATGATCATTGATCTCTTTCCTCTTCAGTACCTGGAAAATTTTCTTCAATTAGCAGACCGGGAATAAGCTACTTGTATTGACACTGGCCAACTGAAACCCTGGAATCCAACTGCTTTTCCCTCCTGTAGTCAATATCAGCACTGGGCCCCTCTTTAGTGTGACTGCATTTTGAAGATTTGTTTCAATGTGTTTGCCTTGCGGTTAAGTGTCCATTGTGCAAGGTGCAATGCTGGTCAACAAGGTCGCAAACTACAGCTTGTCCGGAAACTTAAGGACCACTGAATTGTAACCCCTTGGGTTAGTTCCCACATTTTCCTGATGTATGTAGCCAGCGGTTACAGTAAAAGCTTTCTCCCAGGTAGTCTACCGAGTGGTATGTAGCAAGAGCTAGTGACCACTTTCAATACCTGAAGATGCAAACACAGGCAATTTTCCTAAGTTCCTCGCAATAAATAAAGAGTCCCCTAGCACTCCCCTGGTGACTGCAATCCTCCTACTTTTGATTTTCGCTCCTTCTTCATGGCCTTGTAGATTCATTTTTAATGACAATCTGAACCAATTTGGTGAAAACTTAAGAACACATCCTAGTCAGGGCGTGTCAAATTCCTTACGGTTAACCTCCCTGAACGCAGTAATTAGTCTCTTGGTGTGGTCTGAGATAAAACTTTCAATAGTATACCTTATACTGACCAGATCTTTTGCCTGAGAAAGCTTAACATTTCTCTGTCACCTCCATTTAGTGTAACCTATTGTTCAAAAGCCAAACTCCGTTCTCCTCAAAGTGCCCCAATCCTTGCATTGAAGGACCCCAAATCCCGTTCTCAAGTATTGACAATTAGCCCGATTTTAACCGGACCTCTCCAGTATGTTCCTAACCTAACTACATTTTACCCGTGGCATGATGGCTTTTCTCTGAATTGGAAGTGTCCTACTCAGACTTAATTGGCACTCAGAACTTGTTTTTTCTGCTTGCTCAAATTTTTAGATAAAGGGTTTTTACGTTCCAAACCCAATACCAACAATGCAACTTTTGATAAATGGACATTTATGCAATGCTACTCCCACGGCTTGACCTTTAGGAATTCTAGATTCCTAAAAGACTCTGCTGAGCTAGTTCTGTAGCACACTAGATTTTTATTAGGGCCGTTCTAGACTACGACGAAAGAGGCAGGCTTATTTTTCCCTCACAAAGTTATAAGAGTCGCTCGATAATCACTCTTCAGTAGAAAACCCTGTTGGTGGATCCATGGGAACAGCTTTTCAATTTTACCACCTGCAGGTTATAGTTATCCCTCTGAAATTTTTGTTGTTCCCTGTTTACTAAAGTGGCAAACTTAGAAAACTCCTCACCAAATTCATTGAGCACACTATCCTTTGAATGGTATAAGCGATCCTTTCACCAAAAAGGGGCCTGCATCCTCTATGGTCCTGAGCGTTTTGCTAAGATGTGCCTACGCAGGACACGAAAATTTTCTTTGCTAAAGGGACATTATTTTACACTAACTAATGGATCCTAGCGGGCTCCATAGATACCTGCTCAAATGCAAACTGTTTAGCTCATAAATTTGCAGGACCTAGGGTGCTAAGTAGTAAATAACCCCGATCACACACACACCCAGTGCTTTACCATTTGTCCAATGTACATTTCCGCTTTGCTTAGCTTTACGACCAAATTGTTGTTTCTCATATGGGCTTTATTAATAGGTGCTAAAAAAATTTTCCGATTACTGTGGCATACTAATGTATTTCTGTTTTAAATCTTCTCTTAAGTCATAGATGTCTCGCTGATCGCCTCCCAAACCCCAAAATACTCTGTTGGAGAAAGGACCGCTAAGCGTTGTTTATTCCCTTTTAACATAAGTTTTTTTTTCCCCTCTCAGGATGTTAATGTTTTAGGAATGCTGATTCAGCCAGATCTTAGAATGTTGGATCTGTTCAGCTAATCAGGTTGTTTACACTTTCTTGAGATTTTGCGACACTCTGGATTTTGTTTCCTTTTGGGACTAGAATAAGACTTACCTCCCACACATTTGCTAATCATGGCCTCTCTTGAACAACTGTTTTACCGTTTGACAATTAATGTATAACCCTGTCACCTTGATCCTCAAACATAAATTGGTCCGTCTCTCGCCTAGCAAGGTAATGGTTTGATTCACTCCCAAATTGATGGCTTTGGAAGATATGTGTCATTAAAGTCTACACATGTTTTGGAAAATGTGTATCTTTCCCCAGAATGTGGCCTAGAGGAATGTGCCCATCTCCAAATATTGATTGGATATCTCTGTATAAAATAAAGCTGGTCCTCCCCTCCATCCTCTCCATGTCAGAAGCCTTTAGTCCGAAATAAGGCCTCTAGGGTAAGCATTGATAAATTCATGGGTACCAGGACCCTGGACATGGGCATAGACGGGAAGAGATATGGGCTCCCACCTAACCTAATTTGCAGCTGAGTATAAGCCTGGGGAATCTCAATTAACCAGTGCCCCTCAACAGCGAAGAAATCCCAGTCCCTCTAGGTTTAAAATCACAACAGCAGACGTTCCCTTAAAGGTCTTCTCCTGGTAAATACTCCGATTACCAACTCCCCTGCCATATTCCTAACTCCTCGTCCCAATCTTCCCTATCTAATCTCATATTCTCTCCTCCTTCATCTCGGCAGCAGTCTCAGTCTCTCGGGGATACTCCAAAATTGAGGTCTCTCTCCTCAGAATATTCTCTCTCTGGTCCCTCTCTCTCTCAGAAATCTCTGCATTTCTCCAAAAGCCCTCTAAGAAACCTAATAAAGGACAATCCCCATCTACGAAATGTTAAGCCAGCTGATCAAGGCTATCCGCATTCTCTGACAGATACTTCCCATTCCCCAAAGTTCTCCGATAATCTCACGCTTTCGGTAGGAATCTCCTCCTCTCCAGACTATGGATTTCCCCTTTAGGGCTTCTCTCACTCGCCAATTTAACCTATCAGAATCCTGAGTCCAAGATCTTAACTCAAAGTGTCTCAAAGAAGAACAAACTCCCCTGTATGAGGAATTGGCTCTCATTTCAGCAAAAATCTCATTAAAATGGGTCCCTCTAGGCCCTGAAGTCTCTAAATCTCCAGCAGATTTTAAACCTCTCCAATTTTCTAAAGCGTCCCATCTTAGGATCCCTAGTTCCAAATAAGGGTTTTCCACATTCAACATAGCAACGGTAAGATAATCCCTTCCTCTGAGTGCAGCAGACTAAAAATCCTCCTAAGCATGAGAGGGGAGAATCCAAGGAGACACAACTAGGAGAAGAGTGAAGCATCCCAGGGAATCCTCCTTAGATCGATGAGGGGGAGGAATAAAAGACCAAAATTACCTACTTGCGGAGTTCCTCTCTTGGAGGTCCTCTCTCCCCCCTGACTTCCTCTCAATCCCTCCCAGGGGAATCCCTCCCGTAGATGTTCCCTTCGGTGCGCCCCTCCTCTTCCTTTCTATCTCCGATGGGCGGATCCTCCTGTGGCCATGTCCTTTCATGACAGATCCAATCGGGAAAGGAGTGGGCAGATCCAAATCCCTGACCTTTCGGCCCAGATGGCTATCAGTAGGAGCTCTTGAGTCACTCCGTCATGGAAAGTGGCTAGAAATCCCTAGCCTCCTGATGCTCCCCTTGAAGCGCAAATAGGGTTCGCTCAAATGCGACTCGCAAATGTCCGGTCCCTTGGAAGATCCCTGGTTGCTCTTGCCGGTAAAAGTCTCAATGGCGGTCCCTCCCTGTTTCCCTAGCAGAAAGTCTTCTCCCTCCTCACTAATCTGATCCCAGTGAGGGGAAAACTCGGTCCCTCTCTCTCTCCTCTCCTCTCTCCTCTGGCGTCCTCCCGAATGGTTCTCTCTGACGTCTCTTGGGATAACTCGAGTGTCATCCTCCCGAATAAACTCGTCCAGAATCCAAGTCAAATCTCCTCCCCTCCCTGCAAATGAAGGCTCTAGGGTTCCGGATCCCTCTCTCCCCAAATCCCTAGGAGATTGTCCCTCTGTCCTCTCTGGAAGCTCCCCCTCCGTAACGTGGTAATCAGAATGTGAAGGTAGTCCCTATGCAAACAACGAGTGGCGTTGACGGATCCTCCTCCTCTGAAAACTCTAGCATGGGGAAACTTCCTCCTCCCTAGAGACAAGTTCCTCCTCCTCCTTCCGATCCTCCTGAAAACGATTGGAAGCAGTCATGGCTAGACAGGTAGGCGATGGGAGACAGAATAGCATCCTTCTCAACTCCTCCCCTGACAAACAGTAAGACTGGGCGGAGATCCTCCCTCCCTCTGTCTGTCTGTCCCTCGGTCCTCGGAGATAAAACTGTCTGTCCCTCCTGGAAACAGAAGACGGAAATAGCAAGAGATGAGAACTAAAAAGCAAGAGTGGGCGAGAGTAACGTCGAAATCCTAGACTAAAAACCCTGAAAAAAGCCCTAGAGCAGTGGGCTTGTCTGGAAAGGTCCACTTCTCTCTCCTCCCCTCCTCTGTCCAGCCAGATCACGTCGACGAACCTCTCCTGCTTTCCGCCCTCTTCTCCCTTCGGATCCCCGCCATGAGCTATAAAGCAGTGCGGGTGACAAACCCTCCTCTAGGCTTCGGGCAGGGTGCTTCTACGAGATGGGCATGGAGAGGAGAGCTTCTGTCCCTCCCTCCTCTGTCCGGTCCCTTGTCTGTGTCCTCTTTCTCCCCAATCAATAAAGCTTTCCCAGTCCCCAAGGTAGCATTTTCTTCCGTGGCGGAATCCCCATCCCGGTCAGTCTAACAAAAGTGCTTAACGAAGTACAGGTGAAGCAGTCCCTCTTTTCTCTCCAATGAAACTCCTGAGGGGAAGCAAATGAGCCCTCCCTCCTCTTTCGATGGCTCCTTCCTCCTCCTCCGGGGTGGAAGCAGGTCCTAACGTCCTCCCTCCCAGAAATCCTCCTTTCCTCCTCCCTAACGGATGACAGGTAGCGGTCCTCTAGACTTCTCTCTCTCCCTGGAGCAACCCCTCCTCAAGCGTCCCTGGCGAAGGGTGGCTGAGCTAGCAGTCGATCTCCCTGCTGAAGCTTCCTCTCTCCTCCTCCTGGCCTCGATCCCTACCTCTCCTCCTCCCACTCCAAATGGGAAGCTCCCTCCTCTGAGACTAAAGCTGGCAGGGGTAAACAATCCTAAAAACTCTCTAAGCGGTGGGCCAGAATCCTACAGTCCACTAGCGAGGTTGTGTGTGTTCCCTCCCTCAACCTAGAGCTCTCTCTCCCCTCCTAGCAGGATAGACTACATATCCTGGGGAGCTCTCCTCCGGAATACTCCCTCTCTAGGCTCCTCCCCTTCTAGGGCTCTCTTTTCCCGGGTCCTAAAACTGCTCTAGCTCCCCTCCTCGTAGCTTCGATAGGCAGTCGTCCCTCCGAAGAAGAGTAGCAGGTCCTAGAGCAGGCTCCTCCTCGATAGGCGACCTGGGGACTCTCCCTCCTACGAGGTCCTAGGGACTGGCCGAATCCCAATCGCTGTCCCCCTCCCTCTCTCTCTAGCGTGGAGCGCATTCCTCTCCCTCCCTCCTCTCCTCTAGACTGAAAGCGGAGTGGCAAAAACACCTGGCAGTCCCTACTCTCCGGAAAGTCCCTCCTAAAACTTTCTCCTCCCCATCCGAGGCCTGGCAATCTCCTCCTCTCGGTCCTCTCTCCCTCCAGTCTGAGAGACTCTAGCAAAATTCTGCGGCATCCTTGGTGTCCTCCTCTCCTCCTCCTCTCCTAGGGCTCCTAAGACTCTTCCTCGGAACTCCCGGCTCTCTTCCTTCTCCTCCCTCCCTCTAAGACTCTCGATGCGAAAACTCTCCTCTCCCCTCCTGGCTGGGCTCTCTCTAGGGCGAAAATAGGCAGTCCTACTCTCCTTTCTCTCTAGAAGGCTCTGAAATTCGCGGGTACTCTGCCTCTCCTCTCTCAAAGCTGAATATAACAGTGGGCTGTCTCTCCCTCCTGTCCCTCTCGAATAAGCAATCTCCCCAGTGCTCTCCCTACTCTAAGGCGCTTCCCTCCTCTGCATAGTTTCCCTCCTCGCTAGACTAGAACTCGTGAACCTCCTCTAGGAATTCGCTCTGGCGGTGTGGCTTCACTCTCCCTCTAGGGAGGTACGTCCTCTCCTCTCTAAGCTAACTCTTTCTCCCCTAAACTCTCGGCTCAAGTGTCTCAGGGGAGGTGTCTGTCCCTCCCTCCTCTGCAGGTGTAATCTCTCCTCTCTCCCTAAGAGAGGCTCTCCATGAAAGCTGGCTCTCCCTGGAAGCTCTGGGCTCTACTCTCCCTGGGTTCTTCCTAGGCTCTCTCCGATATCCCTCACGGGCACGTCGTAAACTGAGGGCAGTGGAGGAGGAACAGGATCCAGGGATGGCATCTCTAGGCGATAGGCGAGTAACTCTAGAGCTCTCCAATCCGTAACGGGTCTCTCCCTCCTCTAGAGCCGTCCCAAAATTGAGGACTGGCAGGGTCCTAAATCTCTAACTCTAGGAATCTCCCCCCTAACAAGCTGGCGTCCCGAATGGCATACTAAGCTCATCCCCTGAAAGGTCCCTGTGGGAGCCTCCCCTCCGAGACATGCATAGCCTCAGTAAGACAACCCACTAGTGACACTGTCCAGCATGAATACGACATACAGCACTGCTGATGCATGACACATACCCCAGTGCCCATCAGCACCACCACCTGCTGATAACAGTAAGCAACATCGCAAATGAAACTAAAGAATGTCAAGTCCACCAACCAGCACCATGAAAACTGACCCATGTGGAGCAACATGAAATCAGAATAACACAGAAACCACCTGACACTACCGCCAATGGTCAGTGGAGCTCCAAACAGGGAATGGTGCCTCAATAGAAACGTAACAAGATGACATCAAATAACTGACTCTAAGGCAGAAAAGTGCCTAGAGCCAGGTCCTCCCCTCCTTATCCCTCCCCTCTGGCCTCCTGCCTCTCGAGCTCTAACGTAAACAAGGGATCCCCTGGCTCCTGAGGCGGTGGCCAAGGATAAACCCCTGAGCTGGTGCACGGTCTCAAAAGGGCTCTGTGACTCCTTAGAACTCTCAATCAAAAGCAGCAAATAAGTGACAAGAAACCTTGTGTCAGCAAGAGTGCGAGGCTGCCCGGAGAATGCGGGTGCAGGTCAGCAATGAAGGCTGCGGTGACTAGCATAGGAAAAACTGCAGGTCAGTCCCTAGCTGCCCAGGCAGACCTTGTGTCTGCTAAGAGCAAATGGCGCCTGAGAGCAGAGAAGAGTACGGCCTCCTGTCCTAGCGAGGAGATGAACGGGATTGATAGCAAGGATTAAGGCACACAGGGATTACCTAACGTAAAAGCTGACAGATAGGCTGAGCTAAGCGATGAGCGAGAAGGAGGGTTATCGGTCGGTTGAAATCCTCGATGACCAATAGCTAAAACATGACACAAGGCATGCAAACATGGAGGCTATAGCCGATACTACTCCCCTGCTGTCCAACGTACGCATAGGAAATAGACGCGCTCTGAAGGCCATCCAGGTCCCTCGGGTCCTCCTCCTCCTCCTCAAGCCATCTAGCGCACAAACACAGCCTGTTCGGAGCAAGCGTGAAAATCCAAGCCTCTGCAGACGTGCAAAATAAAACCCTGCTTACGCTATGTTATGTTAAAAACAGGGTACGGTACCCCACTGACGAATCTCCAGCTCTTCAAAATTTCCCAGAATACATAGACATCATAATGCACTAGGTCCCAGCCTCCACCTAAATGGGATACACAAGAGGGGTAACATTAGCTGCCTATTATCAGACACCTATTACTCACATGGTCGGATAAAAAAATGGCCCTCCCAAACTAATGCTGCAAACACCTGAGCGACCCCAGTAAAAGCTAGGGGACGTCCCACCTAGTGGAGTATGCATATAGATCCTGTCACTGATCCATGGTCAGCCCTGCCACCTGCTAGGGTGTCACCTGAGCTATGCCATACCCCATGCCAGGTCCCAAAGGTGGATCCCAGGCTGAGCCTAGCCCTCATAAATGTAGCTCCCAAAGAACCCCAAAATAGAATGCCCAATACCACAGGCGCTCCCGCCTATGGGAACATCGGTGCCCAATAATCGCAGCATCAGCTCAGTCAATGGTAGATACCGAGCTGACACCCGGTGTATGGGGGCACCCTACATTAAGCTAGTGATCCTGCCTGCATGGGGGACCTGGGGATTAAAGTGCACATACTGTCCAGTACGAAGAACATGATACTAGCCCCCACAAAGTGTGCCGAAAGGCCGATGGCCTAAAAGGGATCACAGATTTGGACATGCCCATAATGGAGTACACCCTCAATATATGGAAGAACTAGTGCCATACAGCTAGAGGGCCAAAATGCTCTACTAGGCGAGTAGCGTCAGCATTACCATAACACATCTGCCCCAAGTTAATACAGTAAGCCCAGGTAGCACTGGCATTACAGCTACAATACATCAACACATAGGCGGATTATCCAAAAACCCCATGTTAGAAATGCTCCATAAGCCACAACATGTACTTGGCATACCCCGGTGAGTCAAATAGGCCCTGAGATAAAAAAGGGGGCATGTACCTTGATGCAGGGCCTGCTGGCCTCCAGGTATAAGTCCTGGGCTATACAACCGAACCAGTGTCCTAGAACCCCAGGAAACTGCATAAGCAATAGGCTCTATAGATCCTAGGAACAGGAAACCTTGCAACAGTCACATTGAACACAGCTGTAGGTATATTTACCCAACCTAGCAGGCCCTCTCCAAGAATGTATCCCTTGCGGCACCTGCTCCCCCAAAAATCCCGTAGACAATCCGCCAACTTAAGATGTTTAGGAAAAGGCATAATATCCTGAGAGATGCAACACACCACAAACCCTACATCAAATATGTGACAGCATCTTCAGGCAGCCCATTGGAACCGGGCAATAGACCATAAACCTGAGTGCTTACCCAAAGTGAGTTCCCCACACAAGAGGAGTCGACAACTAAAAGAGCATACCCAGGTGATAATATTATGCCCAAAACAGCCTTCCATCAGCTGAAAAACTTTCGGTCTTTATGGAAGGACAAAATAAAGCGAACCAAATGTACAATCCTACTATCTCATCCCACATAGACTCTCCAACTGGCAAAGCTGACGTGAAACACATAAATACATAAGAACAACCTGAGCCTGCGCAACTCATGTTGGTATCTGGCCAGATAAAATGCTGTGCCGTGTGACACCATTAGTCAGTATTTGACCAATGGCCCATGATAGACCATAATGTAAGACGTCCCATGCACATACAGAAGAACTCTACAGTAGTGAAACAATCTAACTGCTGCCGGAAAATTTGAATATATCAAGTCAACTCTTCGGTGTGACTGAACCTGTCACCGTGTACACCTGGGGTTAAACTATCATAGGGAAAATGTCCAAGCTAGACGTGTTGCAGACTGCCACAATGCGCTTGGGCAGTCATAAATGGCGCGACAACATGCCAATGTACGTGAGAACAAGTGTAGCCATATGTGCATCATTCAAACTGAGGATGGCCACAAAGGCCACTGCAGACCAGCACACAACTGAATGCCATGAATGCATAGTAAACCATGTGGTGGAGTATCACCCTAAAGCAATCACAAAGGTGTATGATGCATCCACAGGCGCCAGCTTAGACTGTATGACCAGTGACGTAGTACCGGACGTATGAGACTGTCCAGGACATCCTACCCTCACGCCAAGCAGATGCCACAGCCAGTAGTAGGTCAGGCCTCTTTGTAGGCGTATGATCAAGTGCAACAATTACCTACCACCAAGAATGAGTAGCGAGCTTATCAAATGTCACACTGGGGATCAATGTGTCCAGTCTGGGATGTCATGCTGAGGGACATGATGCACCACCTGCTGGGGATGGCCACCTATCAGTGGCCGTATGGATACTGGATAAGGCTGTTGTCCATGTGCCCTGAAAGGCTGAAAACACAAACCACCCCTAGCAGAAGGGATAAAACATAAGATGGGATAATGCTGAAACAGCAATGCATGCAGTCTAACTCACCCAGTATGGAGAATTGATCTGTGCAGTGACAGAAAACCTGCTGCAAGGCTCACAGCACACCAGCACTACCAGGTTACACCTCATACTGTGCATGGCCTCAAAACCTGGAACAAAGCACAAAAGGAGGGTGACTAGCATATGCAGGATAACACCCCATGTTGGTACCACACAAAAGCAGCATGAGACTAGCCATGCAAGTAACAGTGGCTAAAACTGCACAGTTAGCCTGCTACAGACTACTCCCAACACCAGGAACTGCACCTGGCCATGCTGGAATACATGAATATATCAAGTCCTCCAAACCACAAATATTGGGACTGAAATACCCAGACATAGACTGGGAGTAATCAGCTCCAACACAAGTGGACAAAAGTTCATGAATCCACATTAAGGCCCAGGAACAACCCACCACACCCCACAAGAGGGGTAAGCATACTGGATGTGATAATCAGCAACATGGGTCATGTCAAGATAGAAGTGTATTGCTCACTGGTAAAACCAGACCATAGAGTAATCACATTGGATGTATCTGACCACAGTCCCACACCGAAAACCACAGTGGAAAACATGTGTGCAATATGCACACCTCAAAGGAATCCATTAAAGGTCCCTGCAAATGAAATGCCACACCTCAGAACCATAATACAGTCATTCCATGAACACTGCCAGGAATGCTTGGATTACCAGTCCAAATTAAAACAGACCATGCCAAATCTGGCATGGTGGACACCAGCCATAACAAAACATGCAAAGAATGAGAGCTACTGATGATAGCAAACATAACAATGAAGTAACTGATCAGTAGTATGGCAATAAAATCTGTCCACACATGCAATCCCTAAGGCCAGCCACAACAAGTGGAATCTGTGAATCCTGAGGCAATGTTACCTGCCCCAAGTACACAGACAACACCACCAAAATACAAATATATGTGAGAGATGCAACCATCCATCCAAACTGGAGGCTGAGCTCTCAACTCAGTACTCCCAAAAAGTCAGAGGAGAAGGTAACCACACACACCACAAAGTATAGACCTATCACAACTGCAAACCAAACACATAAACACAGAAATATGCATTCCAGAGGCAGAAATCACAAACACAGCACACCAACAGAGGCCTCCAAAGCAGACACAATCAAACACCTCCAAACATAGCACATGCAACACAGCACACAAGCTGGTGTGCCAAACAGTCTGACAGAAGGAGAAACAAACATGCCTGATACAGTTGTAATAGGTGACTCCATAGTCAGACATGCTGCTGTCCAACACCAGACTGAACAAGGAAAGTACAGTAAGCTGCCTGTAGGCTGCCACAATATGCCACATAACAGAATATGCAGGTCACTCCAAAGCAAGTAGAAATATGATGCAGTCATAGTCCATGCTGGTGTGAATGACCACAAGGATTACCAAGACTACATGAAAAGAGACACAGATGAGCTACTGATTATGTAGTCCAGGCTATGACACTCACCGTGCAGCATCCTACCCTTACCAGAATAATGCCAGAGTACAAACCGGAATGATCAGTCATAGCAAGTGGCATGTGTCATTCAAGGATCAATGTCTGTCTGCTTGGGATGTCATGTGACAAAGCCAGCTGTCCTTGGGATGGCTGCACCTGTTACCCTGACCTGAATATTGGATAAGGCCTTTGCCACCTCCATAGAGCCTTTTGTAGGCAAGGCTGAAAGACTGACCCACCACTAGAAACATAAGTGGAAGAAACATGGAAATGCTGATGCCAGATGTGTACACCCCAATATGCATGCTAGGCCATCCCCAGAATGGAGAACATATGTCTGTGCAGTGACAGAAACCTGCTGCAAGTCCTGACAGACACCAGCACTACCAGGTTGCATACCATGTCATGGCCCCAAACCTGGAACAAAACATAAGGAGGTGAGTATCCATAGGCAGCACAGACACCCATACGTCCAGGTAACTGACAATGCACAAGGCATGGAGTCACCCATGTGCAACTAACTGTAGAGGACTGTGCAGTCTGGCAGCATATACAGACCACCTCTCACACACAATAACCCCACCCAGCGTCCAGAAGACACTGGACAGTATGAATGTCCACAAATACCAAACAAGGTACCACAAATTACCACATAGGTGGTAAACCATTATGTATGGAAGAGTAACCAGGGACCTGGGGACACAAGTGGACAGTAACCTGTTATGTGACAAACATTGCCAATGGCTAGGAAGACTGTCTACATATACCCACCTAATCATGAAGGAGTCAGATCTAGATAAGAGGTCATTGTGCAATACTGTTCTCAATCACACCCATAATTGACTACAATGCCTCATATGGGATGTACCTTAGCCTGACACCTCCATTAGAAAGACCTCAAAGGTACCTCACCAAGAGGATCAAAGGCTCAAATATATGCCATATGCTGCCTGGCTGTAGACACAGCTGAATGCAGTCACATACTGCCCACACAGAGGCATTGCATGCCTGTTGTAGGAGCCATGCCCAACACAGGAGTAATGGACATGCTCCACCCCAGAAAACACATATCCATTGGAGCTGTGAGAGTGAGAGATGTCAACCTCAACAAATAGGAAATAGGATGTGCTGGGACAGATCCATAACACAGAGGCCCCCACCCTGGACCAGAATCCTCCATGTTAGGCAGAGCCCCTCACTGACACTTTCAACAGGAATCTTGAAGTGGATGGATGATGTAGAGTTACACTGGGTCTTCACTGTGTCATGTCACAGAGGCACAGTAAAGCAAATCATAAATGGCCATAATATTCACATAGCAAGTGAAGACACACACACTCTGGCTAGGCTAACAAATGCCCTAGGGTGGATAGCCTAGTATGAACCTATGAACCTATGAAGATACAAATTGTACAGGACACTAAGGATAATCCCAAGGCTTACACAACTGATGGTAGGAAATGTTGGGTCTGATATGCCTGAATCACACAAATATCACAACACACATATTGCCAACATACATCCTGACAGGTGCAGTGCAAACCCCAAATGCAGAATATCTATCCCAGCAGACTGCTGGCCCCCTGACATTGCAGATGCTGAGGTACACAGCATCTACAAAGCAAAACACACAGCAGCAATGGTATGAGATGGTGTCCTGGGCTGTGCAACATGGACTCCAAGATGAATGGAATGCCAAACCACTACTGCTCAATGTCAGCCTTACCACAGAATATGTACCCAAAGAGCAGTGTACAATAACAGTGGTCCTTCTCAACAAAGGTGTTGCCTGAATGGATACTGAACAGTACTACCCAGAATCCTGAGAGCTGGTTTCAGCTATGGAAAGGATCAGCATGTACCACAGACATAAAGATGTGGGGACCTACTGACACGGACCCAACAGTGTGGCTTGTGCAGATCCTGCCCTAAACATGTTTGACTCATGAAACAGTCATTAAGGTCATTGATGAGGGCAATGTGTCCACACAGGGTATCTGGACCTTGCAAAGGCTTCTATACAATACCCTGTGTTCAGTATATATAGGCTCACCAGCAAATATAAACCCACATGTCAGTAGAGGGTTGCAAACCAGACCAAGGACAGAACAGACATGGTCAGACATGCTTCAGCCATGTCAGACTACAAACCAGATATAACTGGCATCCCACAAGGCTTGTCCTGGGTCCCTCGTCTGGTATATATGTCCCATAGGTACAGGCAAACATGGAAGGACTGTGTCGAACATGTTTGCAGAGACCTGCACATATGATCCACCAGCTGACACAAGCATCCCACAAAAGGGCCACATAGAAACAGACAACTGGTGCCATAGCATGTCAGCAAGCTAAGTGCAGAAAGTGTATAGTCAACATGGATATATAGTAAGTGCGCACCAATTACCACATAGGTGTTAAGCCATTATGTAGTTAACATGTAATGAGAGACCTGGGGACACAGGTGATAGATATCCTGCATTGGACAAACATGTGCTGTAGTGTTTACAGAAACATACCATATACCCACCTAATCATGAAGGTTGTCAGATCTAGATAAGGGGAGGTCATTGTGGCTCTGCAGTCATCCTTCATCAGCGTACAATGACTACAATAGCCCTGGGATGTACCTCAGCAGCCTCCATCAACCGTAAAGTCCCCAACAGTACCTCATCAGGGTATCAAACAGCTGCACAGATGCCATGTGTTGCCTGTGTTGCTGGCATCAATAAACATGCTGCACCTTGTACAATCTGAATGGCAGTGAGCTATACATGAGAGACCTGAACCCCAGCACTGACTTACATAGGACAAGCTGTACTGTGTGATCCATAACACAGAAGCCACCCCACCATGAGTGAACCCTCAGCACAGGCTACCCATAGAGTCACTTATCAATCTTCCTCAATAGGAATCTTGATGAGTGGAGGGAGATGGTAGATTTATCCTGGGTATCACTGTCATGTCACAGGTAGACAGAGGCACAGTATACTAACCATGACATATGTCATGGCAAACTCCTCTTACAATGTGTGTGGACAAACACACTCTCCAACTAGCATTACATGGACTAGGGCACATCGCTAGTGTTTGCAATGTACACCTATGTTGCGGAATACACTACCAATGTTGGACAAGCCTGGTGTAAGTAGTTCATATCTGAACAGAATGCAACATGGTCAGATGTACACAACTGGCCCCTAACCAGGCTGTTGTGCCACTATCGAAATGTAAAGCAGTGATAGCAGTAAAGCCCAGAATACTGTCCACCACAGTCAAAGTACTACCAGTACACTATACAGTACTACAGTGTTAGGTCAGTGTGAAAGGATGTTGACAACTGTATGCAAAGTATCCCATGCAAACACTGCAGGCTATAATCCTGTTGTGTTCACACACAAAGCAGTTGTACAGTAACTACACAACATGACACACAACACACAACCATAACGGGTGATATTGTTGAAGTTCACACATCCACAAATGTGGTGGGCTGCAGAGTCAACATATGGAATGCTCACACTGGGCATGCTCACACACTTTGACAACATGCCATGGGAAGGCTGAACTGGGCATGCTCACACACTTAGGCCAGATCTGGTTTTAGTAGTTGGACACACATATCTGGTATTGTTATGTGTTATGCCAGGAACCAACCACATTACAGCAGTCTGCCCAGTGCACACAGTTAAATGACTACAGAGACATGTGATATAGTGGATCCCTCCCATATGCAAACATCTTCCACAGATGCAGAAGTTGTTCATACAAACAGGGAATGCTATGGCAATAAAGATATGCAAACAGTTTATCAGCAACAACTAATGTGCATTTGACAATTAAACATAATGGTGTAGAGGTCAACACTAGGCTGTTTGCCCTAGGGAATGACAGCTTAGCCAGAGTGTGTTTGTCTGCCTCCCCACAGGATGCACATTCCCCTTTCTAAACACAGATGATGTCAGCACCGTATAAGTACAGCAGGAGAAAAGAAACCTCTTAGTAATGAACGCTCTGCTAATCCGTCTCAAGTGTCATAACATAGTTAGGTAGGGGTTTCAAATCCTGCAAATGCTCAGCGTGTGTGTGAGTGAGGTTGGTGTGTGTGTAAGTCTGTGTGGTCCCTTTTGGCAACTAGGAAAGACACTACAGGATGCACATTCCCTTTCTAAACACCGATGATGTCAGCACCCTATAAGTACAGCAGGAAAAAACCTCCCAGTAATGCGAATAGCGCTCTGCTAATGTCCATCTCAAGTGTCATAACATAGTTAGGTAGGGGTTTGAATCCTGCAAATGGCAAGTGTGTGTTTGTCTGAGGGGGTTTGTGTGTGAGGAAATGTCCCTTTGGCAAATAGGATACAGACTACAGGATGCATTCCTTTCTAAACACCGATGATGTCAGCACCCTATAAGTACAGCAGGAGAAAACCTCCCAGTAATGCGAATATAGCTCTGCTAATGTCCGTCTCAAGTGTCATAACATAGTTAGGTAGGGTTTGAATCCTGCAATGGCAAGTGTGTGTGTTTGTCTGAGGGTTAGTGTGTGTGAAATGTCCCTTTGGCAAATGGGAACAGACACTACAGGATGCACATTCCCTTTCTAAACACCGATGATGTCAGCACCCTATAAGTACAGCAGGAGAAAAGAATCCTCCCAGTAATGCGAATAGCACGCTCTGCTAATGCGTCCGTCTCAAGTGTCATAACATAGTGAGGTAGGGGTTTGAATCCTGCGAATGGCAAGTGTGTGTAACTGTCTGAGGGGGGTTTGTGTGTGTGAGGGAAATGTCCCTTTTGGCAAATAGGATAAGACACTACAGGATGCACATTCCCTTTCTAAACACCGATGATGTCAGCACCCTATAAGTATAGCAGGAGAAGGGATAACTCCCAGTAATGCGAATAGCGTGCTCTGCTAATGCATCTATCTCAAGTGTCATAACATAGTTAGGTAGGGGTTTGGATCCTGTGAATGACAAGTGTGTGTGACTGTCTGAGGGGAGGTTAGTGTGTGTGAAGGTTATGTCCATTTTGGCAACTAGGTGAATAGACTACAGGATGCCCATTCCCTTTTCTAAACACTGATAATGTCAGCACTCTATAAGTATAGCAGGGGAAGGGAAAACTCCCAGTAATGCAAATAGTATGCTCTGCTAATGCGTCTCAAATGTCATAACATAGTCAGATAGGGGTTTGAATCCTGCAATGGCAAGTGTGTGTGTTTTGGCTGGGGGTTAGTGTGTGTGAGGAATGTCCCTTTGGCAACTAGGTGAACAGACTACAGGATGCTCATTCCCTTTCTAAACACTGATGATGTCAGCACCTATAAGTATAGCAGGAGGGATAGCTCCCTGCACAATAGCGTGCTCTAATCTGTCTGTCTCAAGTGTCATAACATAGTTAGGTAGGGTTTGATCCTGGAATGACAAGTGTGTGTGTGACTGTCTGAGGGGTTAGTGTGTGTGAAGGTTATGTCGCTTTTGGCAACTAGGTGAACAGACTACAGGATGCCCATTCCCTTTTCTAAACACTGATGATGTCAGCACTCTATAAGTAAAGCAGGGGAAAACTCCAGTAATGCAAATGCGTGCTCTGCTAATCGTGTCTCAAGTGTCATAACATAGTCAGATAGGGCTTGAATCCTGGTGGCAAGTGTGTGTTTGGCTGAGGAGGGTTATGTGTGTGAGAAGTGTCCTTTTGGCAACTAGGTGAACAGACTACAGGATGCACATTCCCCTTCTAAACACTGTTCAGCAGCGGCCATGGCTCTGGCACAAGTTGTCTGTTGCTATGATGTCCCTTTGGAAGATGCTTGTCAGCTGAGAGTCGATATGGTGGCCAGTTTGCAGTCATCTGCATATTTGGACAGCCACAGTCCGTGTTGGCCTGTACCTCCAATAAATATATATACCAAACAGGGTCCCAGGACTGAGCCTTGTGACACAACCCGTAACTGTTATGGGGTCTGGCATGGCTCAGCAATGCTAACCATGTGGGTTCTGAGCCACTGTGCAATCCATCTAGTGGCATAGGGGCTTATGTTAAGCTGGTGAGCTTCCTAGAATGCCCAAGTGGGGTATTGTTGAAGGCTTTGCAAGGTCCAGGTAGGCTGTGTGAACCACCTTCCCTCGGCAATGGCCTTGGTGACTGTATCAAAGAAATCAACCGGGTTACACCCGGTAGTGCTGGTGTGCTCTCAGTAGCTGAACCAGGCATCTGTTACTGCACAGATATCGATGTTTTCCATGCCAAGGAGTGTTTTGGGTGCATGCATCTGGAGGTTTAGACATCTGGCGTTGGGTAGCATTGCTCTTAGTGTCTTATCCCTTGTGATACCTATGAAGGTGGGTGTCATTTGAGCCCTGCCTAACATAGGCACTATGGGGTAACAAGAGCCTTTGCCAATATCTGAAAGGCCAGGGGTGACAGGTGCAGGCCGTCCCTAACAAAACAGGTAGTTCAACAGAAGATGAATGTGTGAAGGTGTAGTGCCTGTGATTAGTTAGCAGCATATGACTGCTCCATGGACACATGCACGTCATATGCACTGTGTCACAGGCAATGTACATGTGAACAGGACAAACAGTGACAACCTGTCAAGTGGGACATGGACATACATATAGTAGGCTATGCAGATGGCACTAGGAGTCCACAGAAGCTCTATAACTATGCATTGCAGGTGTGATCAGTATTCCAGGGTAATTGCAAGCAAACATGCATGCAAACAAAGCTACAGTAAACAGGGCTCCATGTAGTCCATTGTACAACAAACAAGCTGTACCAGTTCCAGTAGGTAACACTGCAAATATGCAGGCACTATGCACATGTACATGGAAATACACGGGTCAGATGGCTAGGGTCCAGTCTCAGTGCACACAAGTGTACAGACCATGCATGTACTGTCAGGATGTACAATAACTGGATAGAAACCCATGTGCTCATACCTGCAGTAATACACATGTCAAATAACAGACACTGAGCCTTCACTCAGTGGTTCCATACTTAGTAGGATGTATGCTCCTGGCCTGCCACCACAGTATCCCTGACATATGGGGACTCTCCCTCCTGTGACAGTTATTTTGTGTTGGGGCTGTCTAGCATGGTATGGGATGTGAGCATGCAGTGCTAGGGTGCTCCTGTGTGTCCTGTACCAGTCGTGTAGTACTGCACACATATCAACATCCTCAAACATCTGCAGAGTCTAGTGTGGGCAACATGCCACTTGCATTTACATGTCCATCATTGTGTACTACATTCATTACCCTATCCCTGTGCTACCTATGTATGTAGCCTTCTGTTGACATCATTACCAGTATGCCAACATGTGCAGATGATACACTGTACCATGGGTGATGTGACAATCTGCACATGCTGACAATATTCACATGTTTATGATACATCTATGTGGTGTCAAAGCAACATGGTACCTGGGTGTTGCAATTTGCATGTATGTGGATGCACAGTACCACCTCATGACATGCATATACTGTATGTGTGTTGGTGGACAGCAGGACTGTATGCAGGTGTCAGATCAGTGTTGGCCACCCACAGTGCCTGTGCCTGCAGATGTTTCTGGGGACAGTATCAGTACCAACCCAGACTGGGTACTGTCATCAGAAGCAGGTGTTGTTGACTGGACACAGATCCTGTTACTGGCCAGAGCGTGCGTGGTCTCCTGGGCGGTCGATGACAGCACAGACCCAGCATTGCTGGGGCTGCTGCTGGCACTGGGGTGGCCGCTGTTGTCGTCCGCGACTGCCAGCTGCTGCTTTTGCTGGCATACGGCCATGTCGACGCCTCAACCGCCCACCATCGCCCTGGCTCATGGACATGTAGTTGTGGAACCGGTCTGATATGTCTTCACGTCTGTCTATGACATCGGTGAAATCACGGATGGCAGCGCACGCATACTGTCAGTCATGGCTGTGCGACATGCTGCCAGCTCCCTCAGACCCTGTCTGGTGTACCGTTCCATACACTGTGCCTGCATGACAGTCGAAACATAGCTGAGGTTTTAAGACCAGTGTGGGCACGTCTGACAGGGGCAGTGCACATGGATGCTCCCGAGAACCCCTGGACATCTGTCTGTGTACCATCTCTGGGCCATGCCCAGGGCTGTGTAGGCGGGGCAGTGGGCATGCCCGTTAGTTGTGCCACCCGTGCCTCGAGCTGGCGTAGGGGCTCAAGGACAGAGTCCCGAATCTCCCTATGCACCACAGTCCGACGTTACGGAGGGTGAGTGGTGGATCTCCTCCGGCCACACTTGCAGAGGGGGGGCGAGCCCCATCCCCTGCAGCGCTTCCACCTGCAGGTGGCACAGGGCCACCGGAAGAGGGTCCAGACTCGGCACTAGTGCCAGGTGTACTCGCCAGCTGAGGTGGGAGAGGTGGGTCCGCTGGAACCCGCCTTCCCTGTCGTTCTATGTTTTGCATTATGTCATGACAGTTTGGGTTAGTGACATATAATACCATTCACAGTTAGTTGTAACAGCATGCATTAGTATTCCCATTAACCAAACACCCAGATATTCACACCATTGAACAGCGTGCATAACACATGCATAATTTGAACAGAAATACACAGTCCAACAACATGCAGGGTTAATTGATGGCAATGGGCCATCAGGTGTGGATGTATGAACAGGGCAGATGCATCAACAGACATGCAAATATATATGACCCAACAGGACAAACGTCCAGGGGTGTTAATTGTGATTGCACATACCATTTTCACGTGGAATGGGTTATATGTAGTTATAGGTTGGGGTGAAGAAAGTAATATTAACACCTTCGGATAACAATACATATGCTGTACATTTCTAATAGCTACAGTTATATACACACTACTGTTCTAACTACAGTTTCCTATATGTTAACTATTTCAACTTGGTGATAGGACTGTTAATGCAACATCAATATACATTCTATGGTTCTTCATACACATTCATATCTAGCTTTGTTCAGCTACATCTTGGGTACATTTGCTTTATATGGCTGTAGACAAGTGTGGATGTATGGTATATCAGACAAACATCCTATCTGCATATTGCAGACTGAGAGCAACATATCCTGATTTTGGGATACACATTCTAGATGCAGCGACACTTTGAACAGATTTAGCTGTTTGGTTTTGAATCTCACATGCATTTCATTCTGTCTTGACTGCAGTATACTTTATTCAGGGGTTATTACTACTGTATTGCTGGATTCATGGCACTTTCTCACACTCTCTCACTTGCTTTCATTTTACTATTCAGGATGGTACATCTAGGCTTTATTGACATGTTTTAACAGTAGTTATTACAATCCTTTCCAGCAGTCTCACTTCTGTCATGTTTCAGTATTTCCACAGGGATATATTTCACACATGTGATTTATCATCTTCTGCAGCTATACTTTTCAGCCTGCTGCAGGTTGTGTACTATTTTCTTACAGGCAGGGCATTTCTATTTCAGGATATATGTCAGCACAGTTTCATGTTTAGCTTACACTTACAGGCTGCAAACTATTGTGATCAAGCAATACTTTCATACACTTTCACACTGTTACTTGCAGATTTTATTCCTTACTGACTACACTGCACTCTTATGCTGACTGTCATACTTTGATATTTCTTTACAGTTACTGGTAGTGGATTACTGACCTGCCTGGTGGCGCAACCGCACCAGCCTATCGCCATAGGCTCTGCGGTTCGCAGAACGGACACCTGCAGCTGTAATATAAATGAAGTAATATTGGAATACACATCTCCATAATATCAGCTAGTTTAACTTTTTACATACATAATTAAATGTTACTTACTCAGTGGTGGGCGTTGGGTGTTTGCTGGGCCTCCTGGATCCAAAGGTTCAGTTGGTCCTGCTTGCATCTCTTCAGGTCCGCATGGTGGTGACGGACCTGCTCACCTGTCCTTGGAATCCCTGTGGCACTGGTGAGTTCATGAGCCAACTGGTCTCACGCCTCAGCCCTGTACGCTCCCCAGAGGACCTGGCCCTGCATGAGTTGGGCCTCATGATTGTGGACTAGGAGCCAGGCCATGTACCTGGACTCCTCAACACCCCACCTCTGCGCTCGAAAGCGACCACCCTCTCCTACTCCTGACATTCTGCCTGCAGGTCTGTTCTACAATCGTTAATGCTGTGTATTCCCGCCTATGGGGCTTATATACTCCGTTTTTCCCGCACATATCTGTGATTGGCCATTTTGGAATTGTATCAACTTCAGTAAACCTGCATTGTCATGCTCTAGCTTGTATTCATTCCTATATATGAGCTATTATTGCATTTCTAGGTACTTCTGTCATGGCTTAGTGGTTCTGTACCTTGACTATGGTGTATAGTATCCTGGGTTCGAACCTGGCCACTGCTTTTCATTTTTCATGACTGTCTAGACATGCTGAGGGGTGTGTCTGTGTAAAGGCAGTTTTGATACGGCTTGCTCAACGTTGCCCGTCGGTTAGCTTGTTTGCGCGGTGCGCAGCTCCGCGCAAACGGGTACGCTGGTTTAAGCCTCATTTGGCTATCGGCACGCATATTACGCTCAGCTCAGTTAGGGGCACATATATTTAGCGTGTTAAACCACTGCTCAGCTACGGGCACTCATTTTGCACCAGTTAAACCACTGCTTATCTACGGGCACATACACTCACCCTGTTAAACTGTAGCTCAGCTATGGGCACATCTGGCATTTTTTATTCATTTCTTACCTCACATTTCTTCAATATAAGTGGGCTATTTCATTACATTTTACATATATTGGGGTTTTATGTGTACATATTTGTCAGGGACGCGTTTCCTGCTTATTTTGAAAAAAAAAAAAATTGGTGTTGTGGGGGCTCGAACCATGTATGCCTGCTCTTCAGCCGACATCTCTACCGCTACGCTATTGCTTCCTGGCTTATTTTGCATATTTAGTTCTTATATGCTTTCCCACTGACTGCTAACTGTAGCTGCGCTACGGGCACGCCCGCGCAAACGAGCGCACTCACGGTTACACATCTTTACAATTTAAAAAAAAAATGACATGTTCATTTATATTTCTTTTATGTTTAATAGTCTGTAGGAGCATGTGTTGTGTTGTGTTTATTCACATTTCCGTGGACTCTGTTGTGGGTGTCTACTTTGGGCACTTTTACACTTCTGGGGGCATGTCCACTTGCAGGGCTCAGCCTACGGACACACCCCCTACTGTCTTACACGGACCGTGTTAGACTTAGGTGTGATTCAGCATGCTCTCATGAATATGCAGAGCATGCTGACATCACTCCGTTTAACTGCAGCCTCCGTGTAAGAGTTATAACTCTTACACGGAGGCTTCGTGAATCCTGGGGTGTATGTCAAACTGTTAGTAATGTAGATAAGTGAATTAGGAATAGGGAACACATACTATTATATGACTTGCTATAATATTAAAAAATAAATTAAATTATTGCAACCATTTGAGAGCGCATTTCAAATTAATTGCTTCATTTAATCCAGGGAAGTACTCAGCTTTTAACCTCATTTGCCATTTAAGCTCTTGAACTTACAACTTACAGTCTGCGTCACCAAAGAATTCCAGGAGCTGTTCTAGGACAAAAAAACTTAAATATAGAAAAGTTAGGGCACAAAAGAACTGTGTTTCCCTAATGCATTATAGTGGTTTGTGTTCCCGATAGCAAAACAGTGTTCTTTTATCCTATCACTCAACTTATGTACTGTCTTCCCCACATAGAAGGCAGCACAAGAGGAACAGATAGCACAATATACTATCATGTTTGAATTGCAATCAAAATGTCTAAGAAAGGACACCCTGACGTTGCAATAAGAAAAAAACAAAACAAAACAATTACCCTCATAAATGTATTGACAACCAATGAATTTCAGTTCACGTGATCCCTTAATCCTTGCTTGGCCAAGTTTTTTGGTGTTCCCACGTTACATAAAGATGTTCATTATCCCCCTTTCAGGTTAATTGTTTCAAATAAAAAATCGTACTGAAAACATAGCTCATTACATAGATTTTGTGTTGGATCCCATTGTACAGGCTACCCCACATTACATCAGAGATTCCTGGGCTTTTTTAAATATGCTGTTTGATGCTAACATTGATTTTTCTAATTGTACATTGGTTATGCTGGATGTTGCCACCTTATATATGAGTATCCCTCATGTTGAAGGTTTAGAATATGTTAAACATTTTCTATTTAAGCATGTCAAATTGCCTAAGAAGAGAATAGTTACATTGGACACACTCATCTCCATAGTGCTGCAAAACAATTTCTTTCACTTCAACAATGTCATTTATCGTCAAGTCAGGGGAGTTGCTATCGGATCCAAAATGGCCCTGGCTTTTGCTAATTTTGTCCTCAGTGAATGGGAAACAGACACTGTGATACATTTACCAGGTTTTTACTCCATAAAATACTACAAAAGATTTACTGACGATATTTTATTTGTGTGGGAGGGTAGCACTACTCAACTTATACATTTTGTTGATTCCTTGTCAGAAAGTATAGGTTTCCTCACTTTTGTTATTGCCAGCCAAGGTAACACTGTGTCCTTCTTAGACACCTACATATCCATAGACAAACAGAGAAATTGTTTCACTTCCAAGATACACAGAAAGGATACATTTAGAAACAAATGTCTTGACTTTAACAGTTCCCATCCGTTTTTTATGAAGCGCAATGTGTTAAAGGGGGCAATCCATTAGAATTTTCAGACTCACTAGTGAAGATAATGACTTTGAGAGGGAAGCTGATTTTATATCTAACCTGTTTGTACAGTAGAATTATCCTGCAGGACTTATTAGTTTAGTTAGAAGTCTCATTACGACAGACAGACACACCAAATATAAACCCATTATTAGATATGGGTTTATACCAGGTCATTTGCTTCTAAGCACTCTGAAGAGACTCCATTTTCCAGCAGCTTTACTTTACCTATTAGTAGAGACACTAGGGCTATAAGAAAGGTGTTACAGGATAACTGGAAAATAGTTGTATGTGACCCCAATATCAGATGTACTTTGAGTAGTGAACCTTCATTTTCTTTTAAGAGAACAAAAACTCAAGTCTTTTTTTGAGAATAAAGATTCTTCTTTCATTTTAAATCCATCAAATTCTGTTGGTAGACCTAGTGGCATGCACTCGTGTGGAAAATGCATTTATTGTCAATACATTAATTATCCGCGGTGGTGGTGCTGCAGTAGCGTTGTCGCCTCACAGTAAGATGCTGACCGGTTCGACTCTCAGCTACAGCATCTTTTGCGTGGAGACATGCGTGAATGGGTGTACCTTTGTTGAAGGATGTGCATTAGGGCTGGCAACTCAGCATGTAAAAATCAACTGACAATCATTAGCGGACCGGAGTTCCGCTGTGGCGACCCCTAACCGGGAAAAGCCGAAAGACACAACAACAACAACATTAATGAGGGTAATTGTTTTGTTTTTTTCTCATTGCAACATTAGGGTGTCCTTTCTTAGACATTTTGATTGCAATTCAAACATGATAGTATATTGTGCTATCTGTTCCTCTTGTGCTGCCTTCTATGTGGGGAAGACAGTACGTAAGTTGAGGGATAGGATAAAAGAACACTGTTTTGCTATCAGGAACAGAAACCATTATAATGCATTAAGGAAACACAGTTCTTTATGCCCTAACTTTTCCATGTTTAAGTTTTTTGTCCTAGAACAGGTCCTGGAATTCTTTGGTGACACAGACTGTAGGTTGCAAGTTCAAGAGCTTAAATGGCAATTGAGGTTAAAAGCTTTAATTTGAAATGCGCTCTCAAATTGTTGAAATAATTTATTTTTTAATATTATAGCAAGTCATATAATAGCATGTGTTATATTCCTCCTTATTAATATTCATGACTGTTTTCAAATGTATATATTCTGGTTCCTTGTCAGAATTATTCTGATGAAGTTCCGATACAACAAACAGGAACAAAAGCTTACTTCACCACTGTGGATGTTCAGTTATTCATTTCATTATTTTATTTACTCACAGTATTTATTTTTTTACTAGTTCAGAAGTTTTTGATATATGTAATTATCTTCTGATATTTCTCAGTGTTAAGTGTATGTATATATATATATATATATATATATATATATATATATATATATATATATATATATATATTAAAATAATACATTAATTCCAATGACAGTTCATGTGAGTCAGCAACAACATTTCAAATAATAAATTCCATTAGTAGTTTGAGAAAAAAAAGAGTAACTAATAACATAAAAGGTTTGATGGTTGTCATTAGGGTGAGGTTTTGTTCTCCCACTATAAGGGTACCCTTTATAATAAGGTTGGAATAAAGTCACAAGATTTCTACCAGAGTGGCCAACTGGAACTAAGTTCATCAATCATCAGCCCACCACTGTTGTCTGCACAGATTGAGAATTTGCCCACAAATTTCTCTCCATGGGAAAGAGAAGTAGAGGAGAAAAAAAAACAAATGTCTACTCAACTGCAGAATTCAAATCTTAGGTTGTCTCTTTGAAAAGCATACTTTTTGCCATGAAATGAAGGTTGCTTAATGCTGTTCCTTCTCGCACACCAGTGATACTGCAAATGCCTAGAAAAGGGCTGATGTAAAGTAGAAAAATTCTGGCCGCACTCTGAACTAGGCCAGTGGATCACAATAGCCATATCTGGCCTGTGCAGCAGATTCTTGGACAGTTTCACAATCCAGAGTGGGTTTTGTCAAAGAGTACAAATATAAATATATATGTATGTATACGTACACACACACACACATATATATATATATATATATATAAACATACATACATAAACATACACATGGGGCATGGTTAGACACCCGGCGGTGTAAACCTTGGCTGAGATGATTATCACTGGTGAAGTGACACTCCAACCCCATGTGTAAAAATGGGAAAAAGTGGTTGTGAATGGAAGAATGGGTACACATACATGCACACACACATATATAAACTTAAACTTTTCATCTTTTATCATGTTGCTCCCCATTGCATGACAGCCATCATACATTCTTTCCTCATCAGCTGTCAGAAGGAAGTCATTAGGGATTTTTATGTTTAAGTCATTAACCTTCTGGACTGCTGTAAGCACCTGCATCATCATGAGGGCAATCTATGCCTTCCTCTGGCATGTATGTCTCCCCACTCTTGTACAAGGACTACCATCACTAACCTGGAATGCCAAGCCCACACCCACCAGCCCTGAAGCATCTGATATCTTGCACAGGAGCAATCTGACTGACTAGTACCATTTTCTTTTCTCTGGAGACAGGTAAGCTACTCACTTCCATGCTACCCTGCCTAGCTCTTCCACTGCCCAAGCCACTAGTCAGACTCAGGCTTTGTGTGTCATAATCAGGGCTTCATCCCTCTATATCTTAGGCCCACAGGCCGACCAACATTTTTAAATGAAGCCACACAGGTCATCAAATATAGCCCCTGCTGCAGTTTGATTGTCTGTGGCAATATCTCAGAAGGCTTGAAGGGCATAACTTTTATAATATCAGCAAAGAACTTAAGACATGGAAATTCTCCATATTTCATTAGAACATTCATAATTAATGTTATTTGAAGCATAATCATACAGTCATCATAGTTAATGGTGTCAAAATGACAATATGGCTCTTGCAAAGCCCTTTCTTAACTTTATCAAAGGACTTGGATTCCCTTTTTAGAAGTGTGGATACAGTTACTGAGGCTTTGGCATGATGGTCAAGAACATGAAAAGAGATAAAGTAATCCATTATATTTTAGAAAAATTACACATTCACAAGGTGTAATAATTCTATGCTCAGTCCAAAAATGAAGAAAAATGCAAGAAATTGTTTATAGAAGTGATTCTTAATTAGATATAGTTCTCTCTGAAACCAATCATCTTTGTTGCACCATTTGGAAACATTCTAAAAAAAAAAAGATAACAGCAGACTTGGAGGAAATGGTGGACAGATATCCAAGTAAGGCAGCTATAAAGGGTGAGGCAGAACTCTTTTGAGTAGAAGAAGATCTGACTCTTTTCTTTCTTTTTCATTCCCTACAAAGGATAGTCTCCAGTCTTGAGGGCTCTCTTCCCATTGTTTACACTTTGATAGTGAGGAAGACGAGGAGCACAAAGAATGACAACTGGATGCAAGAACATGAAAGGAACATCATCACTTTCGTCAATGCTTCTACTTTTGCTGCTGCAACAGTAATGGTTAGGAAACTTGTGACTTTACTTGGAGAGATACTGAACATGAAGTTTCCAAAATGACTCAAACAGGATTCAGAGAGCTGCTACTTTTACTTATGTCTTGGTATCACTCAAGGAAGGTAAAGCAGCAACATACTGGGAGGCAAGGAACAAGCAACAGTCCTCTAGCTCCAAAACACATTAGTCCCAGTCTCCGCGCAGCTGAACCAACATCAGTCAATGGGTGCTGATCCATGACAGTTGTACATTAGAGTTGTTTCTCCTCTGTCAGCGATGGCTCAGGAATATAGACAAGCAATGTTTGAGACAGGGAAGCAGGCACCAGTATCATTTCAGGTTGAATACATACAATTAGTTTGTCTTTTTGGCTTTTCCCGGTTAGGGGTCGCCACAGTGGAACTCCGGTCCGCTAATGATTAGCAGTAGATTTTTATGATGCCGAGTTGCCAGCCCGATGCCCAACCTTCAGTGAAGGCACGCCCATTCACACATGTCTTTTGGAGGCCACTCGACCGCGGGGAGGACATGCAGACTCCACACAGAAGTCTGCATGTCCTCCCCGTGGTCGAGTGGCCTCCGAAAGACATGCGTGAATGGGCATACAATTAGTATTATGTTTAATGTAAATTATGCAAATATATGTAGGATGAGTTTATCCATTTTATGGATAATCTGCTGCAAAATTATACTTCTTTCATGTATGACTCTGCAATGTTTTAATGCAGCACTGTCCACCGCATAATTATAATGTATTGTTACCTGCTGACTCAAGTTGTGTCTTGAAATATGGTCCCTGGACCAGTCTAATTCCCTGGTTAGCAAACGCAAATAAATGCTTAAAGCTAGCCCAGATGAGGATGACTGTGGAGCTGGTATTTTGTTATGGGCGGAGACCACAATTGGTCATTGTTCGAGCAGCAGTAAACCAATTTAAATACAAAAATAAATGTAGGAAAAATGTAGAAACTGCATCCAGTTATTGGAGGATCATGTCTCTCGGAGATTGTCTGGACAGCCTATTATTAGTTTAAAGTTCCGGAGAGAGGTGTGAAGTGAAATATTAACAGTCTAATTTAAATATTTCATGCTGATGGCAGAGAATTTAGCAAATGGTCTTTTTAAATTTCTTGGAATCATGCTATTGAAATGGGCTTTAATTTTATTGTCTTTCTGCATGGCTTTGTATCCTCCTCTCTGTTCCTTTTTAGGGCACATAACTTCATAATATTCTCTCTCTCCAATGTTTTAACAATGTCTCAGTCTGATTAGAAGTGTTATATGGTTGTAGTGGAGGAGCAGAATTTTTCCACTTTTATTTCCTTGGCTAGGCCTGCTTGAAGCAGGAAGGAATCTAGCAATTCTGTATGGGTGCTTTCCTAGCTGGGTTAAATCTGAGGCAGGATGGTCAATCAGCTATTTTATGATTCGGTTACCGGCTGACAAGATAAGGACTGAGCGTTTTGGGGAGAAGAGTGATGGAAAATTTGATAGTCATATTAAATTTCTTTAAAATGCACTTCTAACTTACAGACTGAAAGATACTATGTATTTTTATTGGGGGGGGGGTGCATTATGATTTTGTGTAAAGTGTGCCTTTTAGAAGGTGAAGAAAAGTAGTGAATCAATAAAAGAGTAATATACAATGGATATACACACCCCTGTTAAAATGCAAGGTTTTTGTGATATAAAAAATGAGACCACAATAAATCATTTCAAAACTTTTCCCATCTTTAATGTAACCTATAACCTGCAGAATTCAATTGAAAACAAATCTGTTAGGGGAAAAATATAACAAATAAAAAACATACAATACACTGGTTGCATAAGTGTGCACACCCTTAAACTAATACTGCAGCAATTCAAGAATTCAATAATTGAAGCATGGGCTATGAGGGATGAAGTCTCCCAAAAGGTGAAGTATCCTCAAAAAATCACAAATATTCCATTTTGTATGGGTCAATAAAAAAATACCTCTTGGCAAGTTGGTTGTCAAAATAGACCAAATCAAGTAACATTGTGTTGAGCAAAGTTTGTGCAGTCAGAAATTTCACTTTTGCTGATCTGCAACAATCATATGGTTAAAACAATACAGTTTAGGTCTGCAGGATTTTGATCTTACAAAAATGAAGTTTTTTTTGTCAGTGCTGACTGCCCATGCTGCAGGTTTTGGAAGATACGTAACTGAAGATATAGTTGTGTCATAATCAAAAAAGAATCAATTAAAAATCAGAAACTGTACATGACTAACAGATACATTCTTACCACACCATTCTAACCTTTTCCCATTTAAATACATTATATATCACTTATATTTTCTTTGCTGCTGCCATCAGTCCAACATTACAAAAATGTGGAATTCCTGCCTTCTCTTAAACCTCTCTTCTCCTCCTGAACATTATTATGCATGTATTTTCCCATAATTTTTATTTACTTTGATGCAATTTGCTCTTTCCCTTTTCTAAAGAGCCTTCTTCCAGTTCATTTATCTATTTTATTAATATTAAATACCTCAAATACAGTTGGTGTATACTTTGATTTCTATTTCCCAATAATTGCTTTTTTGGCAGCCAACAGAATTAAACTTAAAAAGTCCTTACTCTGTTTAGGTAATCCAGATCCTGTAACCCAGTTTAAAGGAATAATTTCCTTACTTACAGCCATTTGCTCACCCAATATGTCTGAGAGAGTATTCTGTAGGGATTTTTTTAAAAATCTGCCAACTCTTTACACTCCCAAAACATACATCCCCAGTTACCTCTTTCTTCTCCTTCACACCTCCAACATTTGCTATTTTTCTGAGAAAAAATTCTTTGAAGTCTGCTTGGGGTATAAAAATACCTAAGCAAGCATTTCCAAGCAAAGATCCTAAACCTTCTGGACTTAGCTACTTACTTGGGAGCCATACATATGTCTTCCCATTGTTTTCTTGTAAATTGATTTTCCAGTATCTCTTCCCAATCTTTTCTAACTTCCTTTGATTGAGTCTTACAGTTATCAGGCACTATTTTATCCGCCCCATGAATTATCACTATCTTAACAGCTGCTTCTGTTTTAGATTCAACTAAAAACTCTACCAGAGCAGGTCTTTCATTTAAAATTCCCCTATCCATTTCTCTTTGCCTGTACTCTGAGATCAAGCCCTGCTAGGAAAGGCAGTCTCTCTAGCCTGCAATCCAAATGTCTTCTTGGCTTTATCCCACTTACCTGCTTGAGTTTTTTGCTCCCAATATCTTGGTGTATTTGGCAGATTTCTCCAGTAAATTCTGGCCTTCTCTTGCCTATTTTCTGTACCCCTACGTGCAGTCATCCCCACTGGCAAACATCTTTTTTCTCAATTATCTTAATGGCTTAGTTCTTAGAATACTTTCTGCTACTTTATGAACATAATATTCTGTATGGTTATTATTCTCCTTAAGGATCTGCATCCAAAATCACCCTCTCTCTGTTTCTTGAATGTCTCCCTTGTTTCCTCATCATAATCCCTTTCCACTTTGAATTATAGCCTTCTGCTTGTATTAAATGTATGAGCATTAACTGCGTAACTTTAAAATATCCCTTCAAATTAGGTAAACCTAAACCACCCTGTTCTATTAGAAGGATCCACTTATCCTACTCAACTCTTGACCCCTTTCCCTCTGACATAAATTCCTTCAATTTTTTATTAATTACCGGCCAATTTTCCTCTGTTGATAAAAATATGCATGACTTGTATGTAAGACTAAAAGGACTAAAAAAATTTTCACTGCTTGTATCTTACTATTTATATCCATAATAAGTTTCCAGTATCTCAATTTTTGTATTATCTTTTCTTTAGTCTCTTCCCACATAGCCTTAGCTGCCATAACAGAAGCCTTTTCAATCTATACTCCTAAATGCTTCATCTGATCATGTCCCCATAAATATGTGTATTGCTGAACCAATTCATATGTGGCGACATAATTTACGGATATAGCCTTTGTTTTGTCTTCAATAATTTTATATCCCGAAAAGACTTTAAACTGTCTCAAAATGTTCCACAACTCTGAGATGTCCTTTCCTGGATTTATCAGGTACAAAATAATATCATCTGCAAATAAAGCCAGCTTTTCTTGATTACCATGTCAATTACATCCCTGAATTTCTGAGTACCTTATTTTATTTGCCAATGGTTCTAAATATAAAGCAAATAAAGGGGAAGATGACACCCCTGTCTGGTTTGTCTGTTCAAACAAAGCTTCTCTGACAGGAACTATCCAACTTTAATTCTTGCCTCTGATCCTTCACGTATCCTTCTAATTAACCTTATTATTGTATCGGGGAATGTAAATGCTTCCAACGCCTACTCATAAAATCTCAGCTTACTCTGTCAAATGCATTCTCTGCATCAAGACCCACCAACAACGGATGTATTTTCTTACATTCTGCTTCCCTCTGAATAATCACTGTTCTATTAATGTTGTAAAATGTTTGCCTCCCCTTTAGAAAACCACAATGATGCATATCAATCAATTTTGGCATAGCCTTTGCCATTCTTTTAGCTAGTATAAACCTAAACACTTTATAATTGTGGTTTAAAATTGAAATGGGTTTATACAAAGTTGGGTCTCAAGGGTCTTTGCCATCTTTAGTTAACACAGTTACCACAACTTTCTTCCAAGATAACAGTGCCCCCCATAACTTCTAGAATACTGCTAAACAAAATCTTCTAGATCCCTAGCACTTTCTTCCCTAACAATATCCCAACTTCCATAAGGCTACAATCTGTTCCTGGAGACTTTCCTGAAGTTTGTTTATATATCACTGTTTTATCTCATCACCTCCTGTCTTAACTGTTAGTTGTTGAGCCTCATCTATATCTAAGTTTGGGATAATTAAGTCTTCTATCAATACTTCCATTTGTACTATTTCTTGGTTTCTACACTTCTTTGCTTTACACAATTTTTTATAAAATTTCCAGAATATCTCTAATGCCTCTACAGGATCTCAGGCTATTTTTCTTAGTATAGGTTCCCTGACTGTGGTGACAACCCTTTCAATGTGCAGTTGCTTAAGTCATTGTACTGAAAGTTTTTGTGCCCTGGAGTTATTAAAAAAATAGTTGCTTAACTGCAATCTTTCTATAGTCATGTAAATTATCTGGATACTTCCTTATATTATCTTTAGCACTCTGCATTTGCTCCTCCCCTTGTTCTGTCAGATTCCCCTTATTCTGCAATGCTTTAACCTTTGTCAGCCTCTCCAAGTAATTTCTATTACTTTGTAATCATATATCTTTGTCTTATTTCTATCCATGACTCTCAACAAATCAGGGACAAATCTCAACAGAATCACAGACAAATCCAGAAATAATCAGGGACACTTCTAATTTTTAGGAGGGATTAAGAGGGACAGAGCTAAAATGAGAGTCAAAATCAGGGACAGCTGAGAGGTATGTTTCTATCTTATTTTTAAACTCCATTTTCATTTTATCCCTGTCACTAGTTATAACCTTTGAAGATACTTATATCTTCCATAACAACTCTTGAATAATTTCCACCATCCATTCCTTAAATTCCTCTGGTTTTAACAGGTAGGTGGGAAAGTGCCAGTGTCTTATTTTTACTTCATTACCCTGCATTTTTATCTAAGTTTGGATTGGTGCATGATCAGAAACAGTCATTCAATGTGTGGTGAAGCTTTCAATTAAATGCACATGATTCTGAGAAATATAATTTCTACACAGTCTTGTCCAGTTATTGTACCTTGGAGAACAATATGTGAATTCTGTTTGAGTTCCTACTACTGAATTCACAACTTCCATGCCAAATATTTTCATAAAGTTCCTCAGAAATCTAACCTCTTTTGTTAGATTTTCCTTCTGAGTGCTCCTGATACATGCTCACTATTGCAAATCAAATTCTACTCCTCATCTATAAATAATATTCCCTGCTGAAAGCTGATTATTTTTTCTATAACTTTCCTAAGTTTTATAACAGCAACTTTCTGTGGAATATAAATACATTCTTTTGAAATCCTCCTCCCTTGCCAATAGCCCCTTATTACCACAAATCTATCAATTTGTCTTTTTCCCCTCATCTATCACTAGTGGAGCAATTAGTATCATTACTCTCCTTTTCCATTGTCCCCCATATTCTTCTGAATATTCATCTGAAATCCTCTCTTTGTTCAAATTCACATTCTCCTTTCTTTCCAAATATGCCTCATGCAGCATTGCTATTTGCACTCTGCATTTCTTAATGTAATTCAATACTCTTCCCTTTTAATCTGTACCTATACTACATAGTTTCTATTTTTCACACAAGGAGAGTTGAAGTTATGCTGTTTATCATTGTGCATTCATCTTGGAAGTCCATAGCAACTCAAGACCACTAAGAAAAACAGCTTAACTGCTACAATTTGAAACAGAATATTCTATTTATTTCAAGTTTACACATCAGCAGGTTTTGACACAATGGCATTGTGTCATGCACAAAGCCCCCTTTTCTGTGTCTTTCAATCCCAGCCTCCAAAAGTATGTTCAGACTATAAATATTACACTGTACTCCTGCATCTACTTTAACATCAAATATTGCTCATCGGTCACTAGCATTTCTTGTCAACAATCTGGGCTGCACTCTTGTTTTAGTGTTTCTGATGCATTTTAAAACTTCAGTGCATCATCTCCTTTCACTTTAATATCATCTGCCTGGGCTTTAATAGTAAAATTTATTTGCCTGTTTCTGTTCAACATGCATATTCTTCAGAATGTTCAATCTTTCCTTTTAACACTCTTTGAAAAATGGTTCCTTTTACCACAGATTCAACAAAAATAATTAAAACAGGATAATACTTGCTCTCCTGCTTATAGCCACAACTAGTATATGAGGCTTGGATTTGAATTACACCTCATGGTTCTTCCTTCTTTTTTCTGTTGCAATGCTTTCTTTCTCTGCTTTTTAACTGTTCCATTTTACTTGACTTACATTTTATCTTGCATGTATGTTTCCATTTCATAATTTTTTTAACAATATATCTGCAGTTTCACTTGTCCTGTGACATGTGCTTGCCCTATGGGAGCATCCATTTGATCAGTGAGTCCACAACAAAAGACCTAGCTTTAGAAATTATGTAAAAATTTTAAGTGCTCTGCAAAGGTACTCATGGTCAGCTAGGTTGTGGTTGCACAGATCTTATATAGTTCAACATTCTGAAAAAAAACTGTGGATATACAGACAGCTCTTGTTGATGTGCTTTAGGTGTGAATTACAAGGATCTTCTAGGTTTATTGCAACAAAAAAGTAATAAAATTAGAAAGCATTACTATACATGGATACACAGTGCTTGTTGACTCTGCAGCCTTGACAACCATCAGCAAAGAATATAAAAACCTGATCAGCTAGATGGATTGAGTTATTTCAGCTCATAGAATATCTGAGATGTCTATGCACATCCATGCAAAGAACTCCATATGCTCTTTGATTAGAGTACTCAGCAGAGAAAACCTGCACATTTAACTGATTGGTCAAGCATATAATAAATGATCTGAAAGAAACACTTTTTATGAAATCTGAGGTAAGGTGGTTTAACAGAAGGGACTAATAACTCATAACTCCTCCTGCCGGAGGTAAAAGCTAGAAGAAACAAGGTCTTCCAGAATAAATTCAAGTCTGCTGAAGCCAATGACTCAAGCTGCAGAAACATAAGCTTATCCAACACATCCCTTGGGGGAAGACACCTTGGCCCAAGGCCTTCAAAGAATGGTGCCTGTAAGTAAGACCTTACACACCTTATGGGAAGCCAATGATTCAAAAATATAAGTCAAAGCCTGAGGAACATGACCAAAACAAGTTCTAGTTCATGTCCAGTAGCTTAAAATTAAAATATTTTTAACTCAAGTATTTTGGGCAGACAGTACTTGTGGAGACACTACCTTGTCAGACTTGAGAGTAGACCTGGCTATCACTGGAAATGGAGCAATCAAGCACTCAGCTTGAGGGTGTGATGATTCAGATGGCTCAAGTGTCTCTGGTGATGGAAAATCCTTAGGAGAAGAGTCTTGAAATAAGGGATGCATCATCGGGAACCAAATGTATCTTATTCTAAAGAAGCCACAAGAATAGTTCTTGCAATTTGGAGTCTTACCTTCTGAATCAATTTTACTGAGGAAATGGGTAAAAGTGAAGGAAAGCCCTTGAGGTCGGGCTTTTCTAGGGCATCATGAGTTTGTTCATTGGGACTTGGAACTACTGAAAAACACATGTAACATTTTGTGCTGGTAGAGAATCAAAAAGGTTGCAAAACAGTCTCCTCCATTTCTGGAAACATTTCCTGGTAGAAGTCCAGCTCAAAGGCCACTTGCACAGCATGACAAGACAGAAGCTCTCTCTCTCTCTTTCCACCAAACTGGCTCTATCTAAAATATACACAACTGAGACAAAGCTATAATTTCCCATAATACATTCCCAGTTTCGCTTGACATCCTTTAAATAGTGCAAAAGTGAATTCTGCACCTATGCCATTTTGCTCATTTTAATGGAAAGGTGTGCCAGAGGAATAAATACTAAAAATCCAACAGGGAGAAATGGCCTTATCTCATATCTAAAATGTTGACTTACAAATGAGACTCTTGGATCACCTAATTTCTGCTGGTTAGGTTACTCCCCCACCTGATGGTGACTATCTGTGATGATTGTAGCAATTGTCTGTTCAATGTAAAACCATGAACAAGCACATTAGAACAGACCAGCATTTCATATTGAGTCTTAAAGACTTTAATACCCTTGACTGTAGTAACCAAGAGGTCCTTCTCTTGAGGTGACTGTACTCTTAAAGAGTCCACTAAAAGACTTTTTTGAAACCTCATACATGGTACCATGACATAGATGCTGTCATGAGACAGTACAGTTGTGTACACTTACCATAAATGTACATGTTCGAGTGCATTCACTGTTGCAGTCATTACATTTGGGTAATCTGCTGGCAGGTTGCCCTCAATCGGCCTGATTAAAAAAGTCTTGGGTCCTGCATCAGTTGCTGTCCCTTCTTCCATGACGTCAGGTCGTCAGGGGTATAAAACAAGTAGCCAACGCCATTACATCAGGTTTTTCTTGCCCCAGATGTCAGGTGCCCCCCAAATGGGGAGCAAATAAAATTAAAAACATGAAAAATATACCTCCAACCAAAAGCAAATACACCAAAAGGGCTTTTAAGCATAGTAAAAGAAAGTAGAGGTATAGCCAGAGAAAAATTGGGGGCAGGAGGGAGGGTAACCAGGACTGCAACAGTGAATACACTCGAACATCTACATTTATGGTAAGTGTATACAAAGTACAGTTGTGTACACTTACCATAAATGTAGATGTTCGAGTGTATTCACTGCTGCAGTCATTACATTAGGGTAATCCTGCTGGCAGGTTGCCCTCAGTCGGCCTGAATTTCAAAGTCTTGGGTCCTGTGTCGGCTGCCATCACCCCTTCCCTGATGTCAGGTTGTCAGGGGTATAAAAGAAGCAGACGCCATTTTCTTCAGTTTTTCTTGCCCCAGATGTCAGGTGCCCCCTAAAAGGGTAGCCAAAATTTATATATATATAAAAATACATACACTAATATAAACTTTACCTTCATCTACAAGCAAATACACCACATAGGTTGTATAAAACAGAGAAGGAAAGAAAAGTTCCAGCAGAAAAAAAGGGGGATGGCGGGTGGGTAACCTGGACTGCAACAGTGAATACACTCAAACATCTACATTTAAGGTAAGTGTACATAACTGTACTATGTTCTTCATGTTTCACTGTTGCAGTCATTACATTTGGGAAGAGTCCCAAAGCTATGGTTGGGAGGCTGGAGCTAAACAGCATTAGGCGCGGCTATGAGGCCCTGCAGAACTGCAGTGGCAAAGCCTGCCCTGGATTTAGAGTAGAGTGGCAAATGATAGTGCTTTGTAATGCACTGAACTCCAAGTAGCAGCCTCTAAAATGTCTTTGGTTGGTACTCCTCTGAGAAAGGCTGCTGATGTGGCTGCAGCTCTGGTTGAATGTGGCCTAATGCCCTTAGGCACTGGCTTGCCATGGCAGAAATGAATGCAGTGGCCTATCCACTTTGAAATAGTCTGCTTTGAGATAGCCTTTCCTTGTGATCCTGCAGCATATGCCATTAGTAATTGCTCTGTCTTCCTGAAAACTTTGGTTCTGTCCAAGTAGAATCTAAGCTGCCTGTGTACGTCCAAAGAATGCAGAATTCTCTCCCCCTTGTTATGTGGATTTGGATAAAAAGTTGGCAGATGAATAGTTTGGTTAAGAGTCACACTGGACACCACCTTAGGCATAAATGTTGGGTTTGTCCTCATAGAAACCCTGTCTGGATAAAAAAAATGATATAAGGTTCCACAGCCATGAGTGCCTGTAGCTCTGATACTCGTCTTGCAGAAGTTATTGCTATGAGCAGAGCTGTTTTCCAAGATAAAAAACTTTATATCAGCAGTAGCAGCTGACTCAAAAGGAGGCAGGGTGAGTTTTTCCAAGACATAGTTGAGGTCCCATGCCGGTATTGGTGATTTCCTTGGAGGCCTTAAATTTTTGGCTCCTCTGAGGTACTGCTTTAATAAAGGATGAGAAAAGATTGGTGGCTCTGTATTGTAATGACCCGAAATGGCACAGGCATGAATTTTAATTGAAGAAAACGATAGGTCTTTGTCCAGCATCTCAGTTAAGTATTGCAAAATCTGAGGAATATTTGGTACAGCTGCATCAGTTCCTTGTGCCTGGTTCCAAGCACAGAATCTCTTCCATTTTCCAGCATAAGATTTTCTAGTACTAGGCCTTCTGGCTTCCAAAATGACATCCATCACACCTTTACTGAGAGGTGTGTTTTGTATGACTACATTATCCGCCATGCTGCCAGGTTTAAAGTACTGAGTTGGCTGTGCAGGATCTGATTGTTTTACTGGGACAGTAGATGAGGTATTTGAGGTAAGGTCCAAGCTGGGCATTGAGACAAGTTCCTTAGGATTGGATACCAGTACTGGCGAGGCCAGTCTGGGGCAATCAGTATCATATTTGGCTTCTCCTGTCTGACCTTTAGGAGTGCCTTGGGGAGAAGAGGCAGTGGAGTAAAGGCATATACTGATAGGTTTTTCCAGCTGAAAGATAGGGCATCCACTTTCAATGCTTGTCTGTGATAAGTACTTGTGCAGAATCTTTTTAGTTGGTAGTTGTGAGGGGAAGCAAATAGATCTATGTCCAGGCATCCCCATTTCCTTGTTATCATGCTGAAGACTTGTGGATCCAGCTGCCACTCATGGGGATCCATGAGGTTTCTGCTTAGTTCGTCTGCCAGAGTGTTTTCCTTTCCTGGCAGGAATTGTGCCTGCAGATGTACTTGGTAAGTCAATACTGTGTCCCACAAAGTCATGGTTAGCCTGCAAAGGGGGTAAGAATGTGTGCCCCCCTGCTTGTTTATATACCACATGACCGTGGTGTTGTCTGTCTTTATCAGTAGTTGTCCCGGAAGAAGTTGGTCCTTGAAGGCTGTCAGGGCATTTTGAACAGCTAGCATCTCTTTTTGATTGATATGTAGATGCATTTGGTTTGAGGACCATGTGCCCTGAATGCATCTTCCTGCCATGTGGGCCCCCCCAGGCATAATCTGATGCATCCGTTGTAGTGTCTGCCTGGCTGGGGGTAATGTGAATGGCTGTCCCTTGTTCTGGTGACAAGCCTTCGCCCACCATCGAAACTCCTGTTGCAGGCAGGGAATGAGAGTAATCATTGTTTCCAGGCTGTGGCAATGTTGAGTCCAAACACTTTTTAGGTACCATTGAAGTTTCCTCATATGCAGTCTTGCATATGGAATTAGTAGGATGCAGGATGCCATGAAGCCCAAAGCCTGCAGAATTTTTCTTGCAGATAACTGGGCCTTTGTTGCCAACATTTTGAAATAGGTAGTCAGTTGTCTTTGTTTGTCTGGCGTGAAATAAGCCATCTGGGCAGTTGCATTTAAGCTTGCACCCAGGAATATTATCTCTTGAGAGGGTACTAGTTTTGATTTATTTTCATTGACTGTGTACCTTAGGCATGTTAGAAGTCTTTTCACAAATGCCAGATGCTGTAGAAGAATGTCCTTGTTCTCTGCTTGAATTAGACAGTCGTCCAAGTAAGGATTTATTTGTATTCCTCTGTCTGCAGAACGCAATTACCGGTGCCAGGCACTTTGTAAAGACCCTGGGCACAGTAGATAAGCCAAAGGGCAGTGCAGAGAATTGGTAATGCATTGAGCCAGCCTTGGATCTGAGGTATCTTCTGCATGATTGTCTGATAGGGACATGCAGGTATGCCTCTTTTAGGTCTAAAGTCAGACGCCAAGCATTCTTACCCAGCATGGGCAGAAGTTGCTGCAAAGTCAACATTTTTAATTTTGGTATATCCAGGAATGTGTTCAGAATAGATAGGTCCAGTATTGGTCTCCAGGCCTTGTCCTTTCTGGGTACCAAGAACAGTCTTGAGTAAAATCCTTGTCCCTGCTCTTGCTCTGGTACTTGCTGAATGGCCCCTATGTCCATGAGGGATGAGACTTGTTTTTGCGCCTCTGCCCATTGATTTTTTTGGCAGATCTGGCCAGCCGTTTCCCTTTGGCAGGGTATGGAAATGGAACTTGTAGCCTTGTGACACTATATTTAGAACCCACTTGTCCTGGGTTATAATGTGCCAATTTTGAGAAAAAAGTGCTAATATTCCCCCTAAGGGTGCTGCCAGGAGATAAGTGCTTGGTGCAGGCAGGGGGAAATCATTGGGACTGTTTCCTATATGGTTGTGATTTGTCTTCCCCAACTTTGGAGTTAGAAGCACCCCATTGCTTTGACCTGTATGAACCTTGGGCCTGGCATCTGCCTCTAGGGCATCTGGATCTGCCCCTTTGAGGTCTGTCTGACACAGGAAAGGACCAATTCTTTGTAGGCCAGTGTCTACTAAACCTAGGTGGCTGTACTTGTAAAAAATCTTTGACAGTTTGCATAGATTTAGCTTTGTCCTCCATTTTCTTTAACACCTCTTCTGCCTTAACACCAAACAAAGAATCATGCTGTAAAGGTGCAGCTAACAATTTAACTTTGACATGATGAGGCAGATTTTGTTCCTTTAACCAAGCATGCCTCCTAATTACAGAACCCATAACTGTGGCCCTGCAGGAGGCCTCCAAAGAATCAAAACCACATTGCAAAGTATGTTTTCCAACTTGTTCAGCTGCATGCAATAAATCCTGCATTTCCTTGTTTTCTGCACATTTACAGTTTAACAACATTTTCTGTTTAAGCAATGCCATGACATGTTGCTGATATTTGAGCATATGAAACTGACAGTTTAAGGCCCTTATAGCCAAGGTAGCAGATGTGTAAACCGTTTTTCCCCATCTATCCAGTGCTCTAGAATCCCTGTCAGAGGGGGTAGGGTTTTTTGCAGCGGAAGCCTTAACTCCTTTGGGACCCTGTGAAATAGTTTCTGGGTCTGCAGCAGGGTTTTTTAAAAAGGAATTTATGAGAGTCAGGAACCCTGTAATATCTGTCAAGCTTAACAAGAGCTGGAGGTAAGGAGTCAGGGGTCAGACTAGACTCCGAAAACACATCATCTACAATGTCTAACACAGGTGGTATGGCTAGAGGCCTGTGTTGAGGTAGTAAAAGGAAATCCCTGAGCCTCTTTTTAGATTCTGAAAAGTCTTGGCTCTCCCAGTGGAAATGCTCCCTCATGGTATGCAAACTTTCCCCAAAGGAATAATCCTCTGGAGGAGAAGCTGAAGGTATAGATTCTTCAGCATCAGAATCCTCATAGGGGGGAAGAGAATATTCCTGATCAGAAGAGGAATCAGAAGAAATAGAAACCTGATCTGAAGATTCATAGTCAGTCTCTTGCCTTGGCCTCTTATCAGGAGGGGGATGGGAACCCCTGATCAAGGTAAGCAAGTCTTCAACCATTTTGAGCATCTGTCTTTTTGGGCATAGAGGCCTGTCCACGTGGCTCTTGAGTTTGTTTCTTTGCTTTAGAAGGTGCTTTAGTCCTTGCCTTTGAAGCTGAAGTTGGTTTAGTGTAAAGATGTTTAGGTCTGAATACACCCTCAGAAGCCGGAGCCTGCTCAGCGGCTCCAGACCCATCTGAGGGAATAGTGTCCGAGGCCCCAATACCTTGAGTTTCTAGCGGCATAGCCAACTCCACATGGGAGTCAGTAGCGACCTGCGACTCTAAAGTAGTGGGCGTCAGGGGCTGCGAAAGCGCCTCACTGAGAACCGGTGAGCCGGCAACTGGCTTAGGAGAAGCTTCGTTGGTTTTGGACCTCGGTTGTTTATCTCTTTCCTTTGCGATTTTTGTGAACTCCAGTAGTCGGATGGCTATCCGACGACATTTCAGGATAATTAAACCGGCGTCCAAAACAGTTTAAAGCAAAATCATACCGATGCTTAATAGTGCGTTGGTTAAATCTAGCACAAAACCGACAACCAGAAACACTGTGATCAGGGCCTAGGCAAGGAATACAGTAAGAATGAAAGTCCTTATGAGGTATTTGCTTTCCACAAGAAATACAATTATTAACTTTTTCTGACATCGGTCTGGAGCAAGAAAAAAGTTTCCCTAACAAGGTACTTAGCTTTATTGAAGACTTCGGGTCTGAAACTCAAACATGAAAATCTCAGGAGTCGGACGACTGGCACTTGCGAACTGCTTCTGCTTCGGGCACCATGCGACAAGAAAGACTGAAGAAAAGGGCATCAGCTGCTTCTTTTATACCCCTGACGTCAGGGAAGGGGCGATGGTGGCTGACGCAGGACCCAAGACTTTGGAATTCAGGCCGACTGAGGGCAACCTGCCAGCAGGATTACCCTAATGTAATGACTGCAACAGTGAAACACAAAGAACATCTGTACTATGTTCTTCGTGTTTCACTGTTGCAGTCATTACATTTGGGTAGATTCCCAAAGCTATGGTTGGGAGAAGTAAATTATACAGCATTAGGACCAGCTATAAAACCCTGCAAGACAGCAGTGGCAAAGCCAGCTCTGGACTTAGAGAAAAGTGGTAAATGGTAATGTTTGGTGAAAGTATGAACTGAGCTCCAGGTAGCAGCTTCTAGAATGTCCCTGGTAGGAACACCTCTGAGAAAGGCTGTTTTAGTAGATGCAGCTCTGGTGGAATGGGATCTGATCCCCTGGGGAATAGTTTTTCCATGGTGCTTATAGCAGAAACAAATACAATGGCTTATCCATTTGTAAATGGTTTGCTTTGAAATAGCCTTTCCATCTGCCCCTGCAGCAAATGCTACCAGCAGTTGTTCAGATTTTCTTTGAGATTTAGTCCTGTTTAAGTAAAATCTAAGTTGTCTGTGTACATCCAATGAATGCAGAATCCGCTCCCCCTTGTTCTGTGGATTGGGAAAGAAAGTTGGCAAATGAAGGTCTGATTAAGAGCCGCACTGAATACCACCTTAGGCATGAAGGATGGGTTGGTCCTGAGAGATACCCTGTCTGCATGAAAAATGATGAAAGGCTCCACTGCCATAAGAGCCTGTAATCTGGAAATCCTTCTAGCTGAAATGACTGCTAAAAGGAAAGCTGTTTTCCAGGAGAGAAATTTTAAGTCTGTGGTAGCAGCTGGCTCGAAAGGAGGGAGGGTGAGTTTCTCCAATACAAAATTAAGGTCTCAGGCAGGGGTTGGAGCTCTCCTGGGTGGTCTTAAGTTTTTGGCCCCTCTGAGATACTGCTTTAGCAGAGTATGAGAGAAGAGGGGAGGGGTTCTGTGTTGTAATGAGCTGAAATGGCTGAGGCATGGATTTTAATGGAAGAAAGGGACAGGCCCTTGTGAAGCATCTCAGTTAAGTATTGCAAAATCTGAGGAATGTTGGGCACTGCTGTGCTTATCCCTTGAGACTGATTCCAGGCACAGAATCTTTTCCATTTGTCAGCATAAGATTTTCTAGCACTAGGTCTTCCCGCCTCCAAAATGACATTCATCACAGGTTTGCTGAGGGATGCTAAGGGTGAATTTAGGTGATTAGCCACGCTGCAAGATTCAAAGTTTGGAGCTCAGTGTGCAGAGTTTGGTTGTTCTGCTGAGCCAGTAAGTAAGGTGTCTGAGGCAGGTGCCACGGTGAAAGGTGTGACACACTGCACAGGAGTGGGTACCAGTGCTGGCAAAGCCAGTCTGGAGCAATCAAAATAATTTTTGGTTTGTCCTGCTTGACTTTTAGTAGAACATTGGAGAGTAGAGGCAGAGGGGGAAAGGCATAGACTGAAAGTTTTATCTTTCATCTTTTTTAGAACTTCTTCAGCCTTATTACCAAAGAGACGGTTCTGTTGTAAAGGAGCATCTAACAATTTTGCTTTAACATGATCAGGCAGAGTTTTCTCTTTGAGCCAAGCATGCCTTCTTAGCACAGACCCAGTTACAGCAGCCATGCAAGAGGCCTCCAAAGAATCAAAACCACATTGCAAAGTAAGTTTTCCAACTTGTTCAGTTGAATGCAATAGATCCTGTAAATCTTTATTTTCCACACAGTCAGAAATCAACATAATTTTTGTTTAAGCAAGTCCCATGATATGCTGCTGATATTTTAGCATATTAAATTGACAGTTTAAAGCCCTGATTGCCAAGGTTGCAGAAGTGTAGACCTTCTTACCCCATCTATCCAGCGCCCTGGAATCTCTATCAGAAGGGGTAGGATTTTTAGCAGTAGAAGCCTTAATGCCCTTGGGGCCCTGAGAAATGGTTTCAGGATCTGCAACAGGATTTTTGAAAAGGAATTTGTGGGAGTCAGGAACCCTGTAGTATCTGTCTGGCTTACAAGAAGCTGGAGGCAGAGAATCAGGAGCCATACTAGATTCTGAAAAAACATCAACAATGTCTAGAACAGGAGGTATAGCCAAAGGCCTATGCTGAGGAAGAAGAAGAAAATCTCTAAGCCTCTTTTTAGATTCAGAAAAATCCTGACTTTCCCAGTGGAAATGTTCCCTTAAGGTATGTAAAATTTCCCCAAAAGAAAAATCCTCAGAGGGAGAAGCAGAAGGAATGGAATCCTCTGCATCAGAGTCCTCATAAGTAGGTACAGACAATTCCTGTTCATTAGAAGAGTCAGAAGAAATAGAATCCTGTTCAGAAGATTCATAGTCGATATCTTGCCTAGGCCTCTTAGAAGGGGGGGGGGGGAGTTGGCTACCCCTGATTAGAGTAATTAAATCTTCAGCCATTTTGATCATTTGTTTTTTAAGCATAGGGGCCTGCACATGTGGCCTAGGCATCGGTTTTTTAAACATAGTTTGAGATTTTGGCCTTAGTATTGAAGATGGCATCGGTTTAATATACAAATCTGTAGGCCTGAAAACACCCTCAGAAGCCGGTGCCTGCACAGCGGCTCCGGACCCATCCAAGGTAGAGACATCCATGGGTTCCATAATTGAAACATCTCGCGACATACTGGACTCTGAATGGGTCTCAGTAGAGGCCTGCGAATCAGAAGTAGTGGGTATCAGGGGCTGTGAAAGCTCCTCACTGAGTACCTGCGAACTGGTGACTGGCTTAAAAGCGTTGTTGGCAGTTTTGGACCTCAACGGCCTGCCTCTTGTCTTTTTCTTTGCGATTTTTAGGTATTCCGGTTGTCGGATTGCTAACCGACGACATTTCTGGATAATTAAAGCATGAGCCAAAATATTTAGAAGCAAAAATGTACCAATGACGGATAGTGCATCGATTAAATAAAGCACAGAACTGACAGCAAGGTATGTCGTAGTCAGGGCCTAGGCAAGGAATACAGTACAAATGAAAATCCTTATGAGGCATTTGCTTCCCACAAGTAATGCAATTATTAACTTTTGCTGACATCGGTAAGGAGCAAGAAAAAGTTTCCACGACGGGGTACTTAGCTTTTTAGTTGAGGACTTCGCATCTGAAACTCAAAAAAGAAAATTTCAGGAGTCAGTCGGCCGGCCGGCACTTGCGAACTGCTTCTGCTTCCGGCACCGCGCGGCAAGAAAGGCTGATGTAATGGCATCGGCTGCATGTTTTATACCCCTGACGTCATAGAAGAAGGGACAGCAACCTGAAGCAGGACCCAAGACTTTGTTAATCTGGCTGACTGAGGGCAACCTGCCAGCAGATTACCCAAATGTAATGACTGCAACAGTGAAACACGAAGAACATCTAGGGCCCTAAGATGGGGCATTGGTCTGATATAATTAAAAGCACCCTTGTAGAATATCTCCAACTCTCTCTGGGGCAAACATTTTCCACAGTTTGGTACATAGGAAGTAGCCTGTGAAAATCAGCAATCGAGATACCCATAGCTGAAGTTTTATACAGTTCACTATTATCAAAGGAATGAAATGTGTGAACTACAGTCTTTTTTCTCTCTCCATCTCCTCTTCCAGGCAAGACTTTCTGGAGACCAGTAGCAGGTTGCTAGTACCCTGAAGTCTGGTATAAGTTCCTGTTAATGACATGCACTTTGGTAACACAACAGCAGGTGAAGTGAGTCCACAGGAAAGAGTCCAAAGTGGATAACAGGCTTCCACTCAGAAGTTAAGAATTTCTCAACTGCTCTGAACTCTTTATATTAAAGCATATTGAAGATCCAAACAGCACATCCAATCTCTATTGGATAAGCAATAGAACAGTGGCTGAAAGCAAATGGACTCATTTTGAATACTTCTTTAAGCCACAGAGATCTAAAATGGACAATGGATTCCTTGTCTTTTTAGCACAATAAAGAACATGCAATAATACCAGAGTCCTTGATGGGCTGAGCAGGACCTCCTAGCTACCTCGCTCTTCCACAAGATTTTACACCTATTTCCTTTCCTGATTTTTTTGAGTGGGCCATCTGAAATACATGGGGAATAGGAGGGCAAAAGAAAGGGATATGATATCCTCTTTCATCATGTCTCTTGTCCACACTTCTTTTTTATGTAAACTAAGCATGGGCATGGACACAGAACCACCTCCTCATCACCTCAGATGATAGTCTCTCAAAATGGGCAGCAAGACTGTTATGGTTCACCAAGTGGCCCCATGCAGTTGGTAAATGACCCTACTTTACATTGGCCAGAAAAGGATACAGCAGGGCTACAGCTTCTGCAGACTTATCTACATTACAGAAAAACAATTCTCTGCAAGATGCAACTTAGATCAGCAGCCAAAAGGTTTGCCTTTTCTCCTTCATTCCTTTTAACTGTTCTAAATTTTCAAGACCAAATGCCAAAGGCTCTCACGACTGTGAGTTTATAGGCTCATTGGTTCCTACTAAATTTATGGCCAAAAGAGACCATCAAGAAGCTCAGCCATATCACCCACAACCGGTGGGAAAATAGCAATACTCCCTCCCCCCAATTAAGCAGACTCACTCCATATATTCCTGGTGAAAATTTGCGATTACTAGTTATGTCATCCAGACTGTTTTAAATGTTGTTAGCAAAGTACTCTGCTTGATAGACAAGGGCAGCCTATTCCAGGAATGGGATGTTAGGTTAGGTACAGACAAGGGCAGCCTATTCCAGGAATGGGATGTTAGGTTAGGTATCTGTCACTTCCATTTGGTCTTGTTGATGTGATAATGCAGGTGCAGATCTCTAGAATGGGTAATTGCATTACCATTTGTTCTAATTAAGTGAAGGAGTTCAAGAGTGTGGAGTCATTCATAGCACAGCAAGCTTTGCCACAAAGAATGACTAAACACTCGAACTCCTTCATTATCACATCAACACTGAGGTGTCTCAAACTGGTTTAAGTGCTTGATGAGGTACATGGTGAACGGTGCACTAAATTCAATGATGGGCTTAATAAGGGGTGATTAAAGTGGGACTATAACTTCTTTGGATCTTGAGGAGATGCCACGAAGGATAAGATGTGCAAGATGAAAGGATTTTCTAACCACCACAGAGGCATGGTGGTTTAAGGAGAATCTGTTATCAACAAATAAATGCAAGTTCCTGGTGACTGTGTCAAACTGAAGTGGAACGCAAGGCAAGAACTGCTATTCTCCACAACTTGGAGACATAAATAGTGGAGAGACTTAGGTTGAAGAGTTGATGGATGGGTCTTAAGTGAGACTTCACACTACTCAGCAGGCATCTAGGGATACTGTCTGGACCCATGGAAGTAGTGTTTTTAATTTTGGAAAGTGCCAAACGATTTTGTCCAAGTTGATCTCAGGAAGGGGAGTGTGAGGAGGAATGGAGGGAGAGATGGGATGATGGGTGGTATGAAGCTGGAAGAGAATTTGTCTGCAAGAATATTAGTAATGAGTTAAAAAAAGTCACTTTGGTTCCCTTGTTGAAAGTTATACAGTGCATCTAAAAGTGCTGACATAATGTAATTCAGAATACTGCAGCTACAGCAGCCCCTTCTACGGCACTGGTTGTTCATCATAACAGATGTGAACACCTGTACCTTGAGTAAGCCTTTCACTAAGCCCTCAGGAAGTCCATCTACAAGATGGTACATTTCATTGAAAAGGTCCTATTAGAAATGAAACAAGTGCACCCAAACGTTCACTGCCCACACTGAGTGTGTTGAGAACTCACTTCCCAAACTAATCCAGAGCTATGGACTCCTTGAAAGGGGGATTGACAGCTGATAGGTGAGTCATGGGGTTTTTACTTAAAGTTGCCACAGAGACGGTAATGTCTGAGTGTTAGAGCTGAAGGAACACTACTTTGAAGGTTCATCTTGCTGAGGACTAGTTTAACAGTGCACAGGTTTTCCCAAGTAATACTTTATTTATCCATTTATGTATGTATTTGTTCTTAAAATGTTGTGTGCTTAACTACATAGACCATTTAAAGGTCTGTCTGCTAAATACAAATCCGCAAAACAGCAATTATAGTAGGCAAATACAATTGAGAGAGACTGATGTTTAAAATAACAGGATTTATGTTGTCCCCTTTAGGATGACAAGACAATTTCTGTAGGCCAGTCACCCCTCTCCTGCATCATACAGAATGTTCCCAAATTTTGTGTCTGCAGGAAAAATGGGAGGAAGGGCAGTGTCCTTTTCTTTCTCCACATCCTCAGACAGAGGAGTCAATGTCTAGTTCCAAATGTCTGAACTTTGCTGTACACTGTCTGGATTGAGAATACCGCATCTGTAGGTGCAGAAACATTTTTATTAAGCATTTCACATTCAGTGGGGGAAGAATAATGGCTGGGCCAGAAAGGGGAAAGAAGACAGGGTAGAGGATGGGGGTGAGTGTTAATAACAGAACATCTGCATACATGAAAACACTGGTTTTAGCTAGGTCCCCTCCAATGAAAATAGGGACAAAAGAAGACAGTTGCTTGGTGGATGGCATCTGCTGCATGAAAAACTAAAAGGGCACCTGAAAGGTAGGGGTAACAAACAAATGTCAGAAAAAAGTACAGTTGTGTACACTTACCAGAAATGTAGATGTTCGAGTGTATTCACTGTTGCAGTCATTACATTTGGGTAATGTGCTGGCAGGTTGCCCTCAGTTTGCCTGAATAACAAAGTCTTGGGTCCTGCGTCGGTTGCTGTCTCTTCTTCCATGACGTCAGGTCATCGGGGGTATAAAACATGCAGCCAACGCCATTTTATTCAGTTTTCCTTGCCCCAGATGTCAGGTGCCCCCCAAATGGGGAGCAAAATTATATATATACATAAATAAACAGATATATATATATATATATATATATATATATATATAAATGCACTTTTAGCAACATAACTTTACCTTCATCTAATAGCAAATACACCACAAAGGCTTTAGTATATAGTGAAGGAAAGAAAAGGTATAGAAAAGGGGGATGGCTGGTGGGTAACCCGGACTGCAACAGTGAATACACTCGAACATCTACATTTATGGTAAGTGTACACAACTGTACTATGTTCTTCGTGTTTCACTGTTGCAGTCATTACATTTGGGTAGAATCCCAAAGCTATGGATGGGAGGATGGAGTTAAACAGCATTATGAGCGGCTATAAGGCCCTGCAGAACTGCAGTGGCAAAGCCTGCCCTGGATTTGGAGTTGATAGGCAAATGATAATGCTTTGTGAAGGTATGAACAGAGCTCCAAGTAGCAGCCTCTAGAATGTCTTTGGTTGGAACCCCTCTGAGAAAAGCTGCTGAGGTAGAGGCAGCCCTGGTGGAATGAGATCTGATCCCCTTGGGCACAGGTCTACCATGGTGCAGGTAGCAGAAATGAATGCAGTGGCTTATCCACTTAGAAATAGTCTGCTTTGATATACCTTCCCCTCTGACCCTACAGCAAATGCTACCAGCAGTTGCTCAGACTTTCTTAGAGATTTGGTCCTGTTCAAGTAGAATCTTAGTTGTCTGTGTATGTCCAATGAATGCAGAATCCGCTCCCCCTTGTTCTGCGGATTTGGGTTAAAAGTTGGCAGGTTAATTGTCTGGTTAAGAGCCACACTGGATACCACCTTAGGTATAAAAGAAGGATTGGTCCAGAGGGACACCCTGTCGGGGGAAAATGTAATAAAAGGCTCCAAAGCCATGAGAGCCTGTAGTTCTGAAACCCTTCTTGCTGAAGTGACTGCCAAGAGAAAAGCTGTTTTCCAGGATAGAAATTTTATATCAGCAGTAGCTGATGGTTCAAAAGGAGACAGGGTGAGTTTTTCCAGCACAAAATTGAGGTCCCATGCAGGAGTTGGAGATCTTCTTGGAGGCCTTAAATTTCTGGCCCCTCTAAGATACTGTTTAAGCACAGGATGAGAAAATAGGGGAGGCTCTGTGTTGTAATGAGCAGAGATGGCAGGGGCATGGATTTTTATTGAAGAAAAAGATAGGCCCTTGTCAAGCATCCCAGTCAAATATTGTAAAATCTGAGGAATATTGGGCTTTGCTGTGTCTGTTCCTTGTGCTTGGTTCCAAGCACAGAATCTCTTCCATTTATCAGCATAAGATTTTCTAGTACTAGGCCTTCTGGCTTCCAAAATGACATCCATCACAGCTTTACTGAGAGGTGTTGTTTGAACAATTAAATGATCAGCCATGCTGCAAGGTGCTGAGTGTGCAGAATTTGATTGTTCTGCTGAGGCAGTAGATGAGGTATTTGAGGCAAGTACAAAGGGGGAGTTGAGACATATTCCTTAGATGTGGGTACCAATGTTGTTGAGGCCAGCCCGGAGCAACTAGGATCATTTTTGGTTTTTCCTGTCTGACTTTTAGTAAGACCTTGGAGAGAAGAGGGAGAGGGGGAAGGCATAGACTGATAGGTTTTTCCAACTGAAGGTTAGGGCGTCCACTTTCCATGCTTTTTTGTGATGAATTCTTGTGCAGAATTTGTCCAGCTGATAATTTTGGGGGAGGCAAATAGATCTATGTCTGGGCTCCCCCATTTCCGTGTTAACATGCTGAAGATTTGTGGATCCAGTTTCCATTCGTGTGGGTCCATAAGATTTCTGCTTAGGTCGTCTGCCAGAGTATTTTGTTTTCCTGGCAGGAATTGAGCTTGAAGATGTATTTGGTAAGTCAAAGCCGTGTTCCACAATGCCATGGCTAGTCTGCAAAGGGGGTAGGAATGTGTACCCCCCTGCTTATTCATGTACCAGATAACCGTGGTGTTGTCCATCTTTATCAGTAGTTGTCCTGGATGAAGTAAGTCCTTGAAGGTTGTCAGAGCATTCTGAACAGCTAGCATCTCTTTCTGATGGATATGCAGAAGCATTTGTTTTGGGCTCCATTTGCTTTGAATGCATCTCCCCGCCAGGTGGGCCCCCTAAGCATAGTATGATGCGTCTGTAGTTAGGGTTTGGGTGGCACGGGTTAGAGTGAATGACAGCCCCTTGTTTTGGTGACATGTCTCCGCCCACCAAAGAAACTCCTGTTGTAGGCAGGGAATGAGAGGTATCATTGTTTCCAGACTGTGACAATGTTGGCTCCATAAACTTTTTAGGTACCATTGAAGTTTCCTCATATGCAGTCTTGCATATGGAATTAGTAGAATACAGGATGCCATGAACCCCAAAGCCTGCAGAATTTGTCTTGCAGATAACTGGGTTTTTGTTGCCATTTGTTTTGAAGTATATTGTCAGTTGCCTTTGTTTGTTTGGCATAAGGTAAGCCATCTGGGCAGTTGTATTCAAGCTTGCACCCAGGAATGTAATTATTTGAGAGGGTACCAGTTGGGATTTCTTTTCGTTTATTGTGGACCCCAGGCATGTTAGAAGCCATTTTACAAATGTCAGATGTTGAAGAATAGTGCCTTTGTCCTCTGCTTGAATGAGATGGTCATCCAGATAAGGATAAATTTGTACACCTCTTTGTCTGCAGAATGCAATTACTGGTGCCAGGCACTTTGTAAAGACCCTGGGCGCAGTAGATAAGCCAAAGGACAGTGCAGACAATTGGTAATGCAAAACACCTGCCTTGAAGCGGAGGTAACTTCTGCATGACTCCCTTATTGGGATATGCAGATATGCCTCTTTTAAGTCTAAATTCACTAACCAAGCTTTTCTGCCCAGCATAGGCAGTAGCTGTTGTAAAGTCAGCATTTTGAATTTTGGAATGTCCAGGAACGTGTTCAAAATCGATAAATCCAGTACTGGATGTTAAGAATTGCCTTTTCTGGGTACCAGGAAAAGTCTTGAATAAAAACCTTGTCCTTTTTCCTTTTCTGGTACTGGTTGAATAGCCCTCATATCCAGGAGGGACATAACTTCTTTCTAAGCCTCTGCCCACTGATTTTGTGGCAGATCTGGCCATCCGTTTGGAATTGGCAAAGTATGGAAATGAACTCTGTACCCCTGGGATACTATGTTCAATACCCACTTGTCCTGGGTAATTAACTGCCAATTTTTTGCATGAAGTGCTAGTTTTCCCCCCAAGGGGGCTGCCAAAAGATAAGTGCTTGGTGATGGTAGAGGAAAGTCATTGAGACTGCTTACTGTAGGGTTGTCTTTTGTTTCCTCCAGATTTGGAGGTGGCGGCACCCCATTGCTTTGACCTGCAAGAACTCTGTGATTGGTATCTGGAGCCTTTTGAATGCCTGGATTTGCCTTGAGTGGCTCTGTTGGACACAGGAAATGACCAATTTTTAGTAGGCCAGTGCCTACTGAACCTGTGTGGCTGCACTTGCAAGAAAATCTTTTACAGTTTGCATAGATTTAGCTTTGTCTTCCATTTTCTTTAAAACCTCTTCTGCCTTATTACCAAACAGAGTGTCATGCTGCAAGGGGGCATCCAATAATTTAGCTTTAACATGATCAGGCAGATTTTGCTCCTTGAGCCAGGCATGCCTTCTAATCACAGATCCAGTAACTGCGGCCCTGCAAGAGGCCTCCAAGGAATCAAAACCACATTGCAAAGTATGCTTTCCAATCTGTTCTGCTGAATGCAATAATTCCTGTAATTCTTTATTTTCCACACAATCAGAAATCAACATAATTTTCTGTTTCAGTAGGCCCATAACTTGCTGTTGATATTTAAGCATATGAAACTGGCAGTTTAAGGCTCTGATTGCCAAGGTAGCAGACGTATAAACCTTCTTTCCCCATCTATCCAACACCCTGGAATCTCTATCAGAGGGGGTCGGATTTTTGGCTGCAGAGGCCTTAACACACTTGGGACCCTGTGAAATAGTTTCAGGGTCAGCAGCAGGATTTTTGAATAGAAATTTGTGGGAGTCAGGAACCCTGTAATATCTGGCTTACTAGGAGTCGGAGGTATGGAATCAGGAGCCATGCTTGATTCCAAAAACACATCATCAACAATGTCTAATACAGGAGGTATAGCCAAAGGCCTATGCTGAGGAAGAAGAAGGAAATCCCTAAGCCTCTTTTTTGATACAGAGAAGTCCTGACTATCCCAGTGAAAATGTTCCCTTAAAGTATGCAAAGTTTCTCCAAAAGAGTAACCCTCAGGAGGAGACGCAGATGGGATGGATTCTTCTGCATCAGAATCCTCATAGGGTGGAATGGAAAATTCCTGATCAGAAGAGGAATCAGAAGAAATGGAAATCTGATCTGAAGATTCATAATCAGTGTCTTGCCTAGGCCTCTTAGCGGGGGGGGGGGTTGGGAACCCCTGATAAAGGTAATTAAGTCCTCAGCCATTTTGATCATCTGTTTTTTAGGCATAGGGGCCTGAGCACGTGGCTCATGCGTCAGTTCTTTAGACATAGAAGATACGTTTTACCTTGTTTTTGAGGCTAGCATCGGTTTTATATAAAAATGTTGAGGCCTGAAAACACCCTCAGAAGCCGGTGCCTGCTCAGCGGCTCCGGACCCATTCAAGGGAAAGACATCCGCGGGTTCAATACTCTGAGAACCTTGCGGCATACCAGACTCTGCATGGGTCTCGGTAGAGGCCTGCGACTCAAAAGTAGCGGGTATCAGGGGATGCGAAAGTGCCTCACTGGGTACCGGCGAACCGGCGACTGGCTTAGGAGAAGCTTCGTCGTCGGTTTTGGATCTCAACGGTCTGTTTCTGTCTTTTTCTTTGCGTTTTTTTGTGAACTCCAGTAGACGGATTACTAAACGATGACATTTCAGGATAATTAAATCTTGATACAAAATATTTAGAAGCAAAACTAAACCGACGCTTAATAGTGCGTTGGTTAAATCTAGCACAAAACCAACACGTTATGATCTGGGCCTAGGCAAGGAATAAGTATAAATGAAAATCCTTACGAGGTATTTGCTTCCCACAAGTAATGCAATTATTAACTTTTACTGACATTGGTAGGGAGCAAGAAAAAGTTTCCCCAAAGGGGTACTTAGCTTTAGTTTGAAGACTTTGGTTCTGAAACTCGAATGAGAAAATTTCAGGAGTCAGCCGACCGGCACTTGCGAACTGCTTCTGCTTCAGGCACCGCGCTGCAAGAAAGACTGAATAAAATGGCATCGGCTGCATGTTTTATACCCCTGACGACCTAACGTCATGGAAGAAGAGACAGCAACTGACGCAGGACCCAAGACTTTGTTATTCAGGCCAACTGAGGGCAACCTGCCAGCAGATTACCCAAATATAATGACTGCAACAGTGAAACACGAAGAACATCCAATGCTGGTAGACTGACCTCTGGTTAGGAAATCTTAGACTGGTGCAGGGTAAAATTGACTGACAACGTACTAATGACTACAGCAGCATCAATGGGACTGGTACTTGAGGCTGAGATACTGGGGGAAAGTGACCTGTAAAGCTAACACTGGAGGACTAGATACTTGTGAGTCCCAAGATTTGAGGAAAACATTTGACTCCTGAGTGATGTTTGTGTTTTTGATGCTGCAAAGTAATCAAAACAAACTTGAATGTAACCTTCAATTTTACTGTTGTGCTTTATAAGCAAAAACAGGTAAAACATACACCAAGTAAAAGATTTCAAATAGCAAAACAGTTAAAAGGTTTGAGTACTACAACTAGTAATATAATGTAAAACACATAAGTAAATAATGCTTCAACAAAGTTAAGAGCCAGGATCATAAAAAGAAGTCCTGGAACTGGTCCAGCTCAGAAAAGTAGAGCATAGGAGACCTGGACAAACCTAAATATTCTCACAGCCACTGTGATACGCTCATAGGAGTTTGCTAGGCTAGTGGCCCTAGAGCCCTTACAAGCCTAGCCATGTTAATCCTAAATTGCCTCAATTTTCCTTGGTTAGCTGGACATAATTCACAGAGCGAGTCTGTGATAAACACCAACTACCCCTGTTCATGAGGGACACGGGTGCCACCCAGGGTGAATTTGCAGTCTCCCCTCCATTTCACCAGGTTGCACTTGAATAGGGTCAGTGAAGAGCTCTGCTTCACATGAACTGTAAGTTTATATCTCCCAGAAACTGCAGCTACTCTGGAATATCGGTCTCTCCAGCACGTTCTGTTAACATCACAGGCTGGGTTAAGATCCCTAGAGCGAGTGACTCTTCTGCCACATGACTTGCAGATGTACAGAATTTCCATCAGTGGAGGGTAAGAGACTACCATATAAGCCAGGCATAAGTTATCTCTCAGCAGCCTATACAATTCAGAGTGCAGTGACAGGGCTTTTAGTCTGTCCGCATGTCATGGTTTGGAAGCCATGTATTTTCTTGGTGAGAAACCTTTGTGGTCTCTCCAGCTGCTTTAAGTGTCTGGTGAGGTACATGCAGAAGGGAGGATTGTACTCTATTAATGGTCCGATGAGGGCCAAGTACAGTGGAGTTATAACATCCTTAGACATGGATATGATGCCCTTACTTATGAGATGCACACTGTAGAAAGCGTTCCTTACCACTGTGGAAACATGGTGGTCGAAGTTCAAATTGCCATCTACCTCTGTTCCCAGATCTCGCACCACTGAGTATGAACTTGAGGGGGAATTCCACTTTGTCAAAGAGGATAGCAATGCACTTTTTTGCATTTAGTTTTAGACCATGGCTTTGGTTAGAGTCATTTGTCTGCATTAACCCCTCCTGTAATTTAACATTGTTTGGGGACTCAATGACTGCACCTGATTTGCAATCATTACCAAACTTGGTAAGCCAAAGGCTGTTTACTTTAGTCTGGACTTCCTAGAAATAGATTCCAAACAGTAAAGGGCACAGCACAGATCCTTGTGGTACACCACCAGTGACGGGTCTACTGGTAGAGGTGGAGTCATCAACTTTGACAGAACTGTTCTGTCGGTGAGTCAACTGGCGTAAAGATTAATCCCCAGCTGGGAGGATTTCTCAATGATACCTGAGTGGGGGATTATGTCAAAAGCATTTACTAGGTCAAGACATGCAGTATGCGGTGTCTTACCTTCATCCAGGGCTTTGGTGACTTTCTCGAAGAAGTCTAATAGGTTTAATAAGCATGATCTACCCTAAAAAAAGCCAAACAGGTTTGGGTCTAGAGTTTGAAGGTTGCCTATGTCCTTGTTGATAAGGTCCATGATGACTCTTTCCCATGGCATTGCAGATGAGGCTGGTTAGACTTATGGGTCTGTTGATGGTCCCCCTTTGTGCAAGGGGATTACTGTTACTGTTCTCCACTCTGCTGGAACAAAGCCAGTTCTTAGGCTATGGTTAGAGAGAAAAATGACTTTAAACTCTATAATTAACAGTTCATAGGTTCATAGGTAGGTACTAGGCTATCAGCCCAAGGGCCTAAGTAAGCTTAGCCAACAAGGTTCCCTGGCTTACGCCACCCAAGAAAGTTATTTTCCTGTGCCACTGTCGAGCAGAGACACAGAAGTGATCCCCGGGGTGTATTTCCTATTTCCCATCCACTCATCAAGATTTTTCTTGAAGAGTGGTAATGAAGAACTTTGCTTGACATAGATGGGTAGCCTGTTCCAGAGTATGGGAAGTCTCTGGGATAGGAATCTATCCCTCCAGCATGTCCTGTTTATTGTGGTGACAAGGTTTAGGTCCGTAGTGCATGTAGTTCGGAGGGATTGGGATTTCTTTAGGTGTAGCATGTCCAACAGCTCTGGGTTTGACATAGCTTTGTATGTTAGGCAGAGATCACCTCTGAGTAGGCGATATGCTACGGAGTAAAGCTGGAGTTTTTTGAGGCAGTCAGTGTAGGGCATTTGTTTGAGTCCAGTAATCCTCTTTGTGAGGTACTTCTGGGGCCTTACCAGCTGCTGCAGATGTCTTGTGAGGTACATTCCAAAAGGGGCGTTGTACTCTATAGTGGGTCTAATGAGCGTCGAGTAGAGGGGAACAATGACCTTGTTTTTCCTGGATGAGAACCCTTTTATGATGAGGTGTGCCACGTAGAAGGACTTCCTGACTACTGTGGCAATGTGACTATCAAAGGAGAGACTACTGTCCACCTGGGTCCCAAGGTCTCTTATCAAGAATTCGGTGTTAAGTAGATTGCTGCCTATGTGGTAGTTCATGGGTACAGAGTTTTTACCAAAGGGGATGACACTGCACTTTTTGGCATTGAGCTTGAGGCCATGGCTCTGACACCAGGCATCTGTCTCAGTGAGGCCCTTCTGTAGGATGTTCACATCATTTGGGGACTTGACTATGGCTCCTAGTTTGCAGTCATCTGCGAACTTCGTAAGCCAGAGGCCTTCTGTGTTAGCCTGTACTTCAGAGAAGTAGATACCAAACAGGAGCTGTCCCAGGACGGAACCCTGTGGTACTCCACTTGTCACTGGTTTGAGGTCAGATTTGGAGTCTGCAACTTTTACAGTGTGGGTTCTGTCAGTGAGCCAGTTGGCAACCCATCTTGTGACGTAGGGATTTATGCCTAGTTTATTGAGTTTAGCTATAATTCCAGAATGGGGGATGGTGTCGAAAGCCTTGGCGAGGTTAAGATAGGCTGCGTGAACCACCTTACCCTCATCTACAGCTTTGGTGACTGCCTCAAAGAAGTCGATCAGGTTCAGGAGGCATGATCTGCCTTTCACAAACCCGAACTGGGTGGTATCCAGAGTTTGGAGATTACCAATGTCTTTGTTTATAAGTTCCATGATGATACATTCCATGGCTTTGCAAACCAGACTCACCAGGCTAATAGGTCTATAGTTCCTGGGATCAGTGGTGGCTCCCCCTTTGTGGAGTGGGATAACTGTTGCTGTGCGCCATTCAGTGGGCACAAAGCCTGATGCAAGGCTATTATTGAACATGGTGCTTAAGTGGGGAGCCAGTTCATTCTGAAGTTCATGTAAAACGCAGCCTGGGATATTGTCCGGTCCCATGGATGCTGTGTTTTTGGCTTTAGAGAGTGCAGCTTTCACCTGCGTAGTTGTGATTACAGGGACTCTGCATTCTTCCTGTATAGATATGGGCCCTTTAGGGGGTGGGGGGTAAAGTTAGCACTGAACCTATCTGCCAGGATGTTGGCAATATCAGTTGCTTCTGTAATTTTCGTGCCTTTGTGCTGTAACTCAGAGCAGATCTGGGTGTTGCCACTGAGATTCTTGACATAGCTATAGAATGCTTTGTGGTTGTACTTGGAATTAGTGGCAATTTTATTTTCGTAGCTAGCTATGGAGGATCTTATAAGGGATCTCAGCTTCTTACTGAGGCTGACCAGGGAGCTCCTCCACTCATGGGATTTTACTCTCTTTTGCAACAGTTTCTTCCTTCTGTTGTACAGTTTGTTTATGGCAGGGGACCACCAGATTGTCTTCCTTTTTTGGAGGATAGCGTCTTGGTTCTGTTTGGGATAGCACGATCCATGCACTCATGTAAGTGCTTATAGAGTGCATTTGTGTAGGATTCAGCAGTTGTAACTGTATTGTCCATCTGCATGGGTGTCATGAAGTTCACTACTTCTGTCTTAAGAAGCATGAAGTTCGCTTTGGAGAAATTTTTTACTGTGGTTTCCTTAATGGGGGTGGGGGTGGGATGTGGATATCAAGGGTGATTAGCTTATGGTCGGATTGGACCAACGAGGAGTTGACTTCAGGTGTGGAACACCGGTCACTCATGTTGGTAATGACTAGGTCTAGGATATTGTTGCCCCTGGTGGGGGTGTGGATAAGTTGATCTAGGGCATTGGAGTTTATGAATTACAGAAAGCGTTGCGCTAATACAGGAGTAGTTTTCCCAGTTAATGGTGGTGTAGTTGAAGTCGCCCATTATTAGGGTGTTTGGTTGAACCCTAATATTTTCCAGTACATCAAGAAAAGAGGAGTGGGAATCCTGGGGCATGGGTGGGGGATCTGTAGCAAGCTACAATTTGGATTGCAGTTTTGCCAAGAGTTATTTGCACTTGGATAACCTCGGATGCATTATGCTGAGCAACTAGCCTGGAGATGTGGATATCCTTAATGAATATGGACACACCCCCACCTTTGGTGTTTCGGTCCGGGTTACATGGCCGAAAAGTGTGGTATGAGTTATAGCCTGGTAGTGCAGGGGTGCTCTCTGGAGCCTTGCACCAGGTCTCAGTCACTGCACAGATATCGGTGTTCTCCATTTTAAGGAGTGCCTCGAGTGAGTGCATTTTGTAATTTAGACTTTTAGCATTGAGTAGCATTACCCACAGTTTTTGCTTGCCTGTTCCTGTTATGGTGGTGAATTTGTTACTTGAACCCTGCCTAAAAAGGCACTATAGGGGCAGCAAGAGCCTTAGCCAGTATCCGGAATCTCAGGGGTGACAGGTGCAGGCCATCTGTGGCAAAGCATCGTGGTCTGTCGACCATGTCATCCCAAGCAGACAGATACTGGATCCCCTTAGAATGACACCAGAAGCTTAGCCAATTGTTGAAGTCAATCATTTTGTCCTTGTACTGCGGTATCATTCTGGGTGATGGCAGAATGCTACTCAGGGCTAGGGTCATACCCGACTGGGCTACAAGATTGCAGAGCTCTTCCATGTCTCTTTTCATGTAGTCCAGGGAGGTACGTCTCAGGTCATTCACACCAACATGGACAATGACAGAGTCATATTTGTACTTGTTGTGGAGTGACCTGAGTGCGTGAGTTATGTGGCGGATCCTGGCACCCGACAGGCAGCTGACAGTAACCTTCTCCTTGTTTAGCCTGGTGAGTGGGACATCAGTGTGCCTGAAAATAGAGTCACCTATGACTAGTGTGTTGGGTATGTTGTTTTGCCTTATTGGCTGTGTTTGAGTGGCACACTGAATCTGTGGGCTGTGTGTCACTTGGGTTGTGTTGGGGAATGAAGGTTGCTTGTGTTTCTGCTTTGCAGGTCTCTGTTGCTTAGGCAGATTATTATTGAGAGCCTCCACAAATGTTTTTGAGTTTCTGTGTGGATTTTGGTGGTGTAGACGTAGTGAGACTATGTGGTGAGTGTGGTGTGGTGCAAATGTTTACCATCTCCTCATGACTGTCAGGTTCAGTCTTAGTTGGAGAGAGCTTTACCTCCAGTTCGGCTAGATAAGTGCATCTCTCACAGGTTGTAGTGTTGAGTGGTAGGAGGAGAGGGTTTTCTGTGTACATGAGGCAATTTCTACTTTGCCTCAAGATGCCCAGATTCATCAGATAGACAGGGGAGAACACTGGGAGCTGACCCTTGCACATGCCTGAATAAAAACTATTTTCCTCTAGATAAGTGAGGAAAGTGAGTACAAGAGCTGTTTTTCTCAACGCCAGTGAGAAAAGTAAGTACAAAAACTGTTTTCCTCTAGGTAATGAGGAAGATTGAGTGCTATAGTAATTAGTAGCTTATTTAGTGCTTACAAGTTCTGAACAAGTGCTGAGCATGAATAAGCAAATTTAAGTGCTAAAACTAAGAATCTGTATCTGCACTAGACGAGTTACAGAAACAAGTGCAAATGCAGGCTTTCAAATCAGAAAGTTGAGAGAGATGGAAGTTTGCCCAAATGGCCAATAACTACAAATTCTGGGCCAGAACCACTCCTTATGTGGTAGACAGGTTACCTAATGCTTACCACTCCCACTGATAAGCTAGAAGGCTTCCCTCCAACACAGAAAGGCTTGGGGGGGCTCAGAAGCTTACAAATAGTCCTGGATACAGCAAATCTGTATCAGGAACACTAGTTACAGGAAGGATAGGAAACAGGCTTACAATTTTTTTTTTTTTTTTTTTTTTACAGAAAAGTAGCAAAAACAGTAGTAAAAACAATTCACATGCAGTGCAAGCAGAAAAGAAGCAAAAACAGTAGTAAAAATAATTCACATGCAGTGCAAGCTAGCACACGAGTATGTAGCAATATTAGACCACACAGAGTTTGAAAAATGCAATTAAATTAAAAAGGACTAAAAGCAAGTGCAGAAAGGGTTTATTAGGTAGAATGCGGTAAAGAGATGAGACTGGGGGAGTGTCCTAGATTAAATCTACAGTGGAGCGGGCACTGCAAAAGCCACCAAATTTAACTACAAACCAAAAACTGGGTGGGGAAGAAAGTTTCAGCAGAGATTTGAGCAACCAACCACTAACAGTATAAACTATAAAACCAAAAAAATATACTCAGCTCTGTATATTTGCAGATCAGTATCTAAGCAACAATTAAACTCTATAATAAAGAAAAATATACTCAGCTCTGTATATTTGCAGATAATCTTGTAAGGCTGTCTTTCAGAACACAGGTTCCAATTTAAATGCAGGCTGTCATATGATATTTCAAAAGAACATGCCTCCCTTTTTGAGAAACACTTAACTTTTGTTCCATTAAGGAAGGGCAATTTGGCTAAGACAATTATTGACTTAAAGATTTATACAAGAAAATAAAATTTTGCTATGATGTTTGATGGTGTAAACCAAAATGTGGAAAACTGTAACCCCTGTAGAAAACTAAGAGCGTTTAATCTCCCGTTACACCTCACTATCTCATTATTTGAAAAAAAATTGTGAACATGATGTGAGAATGGTGTATAAGGGTAATAATATCGGGGGGGGAGGGGGTTGTAATAACCTTTTGAATGCTGAAAGAAAGCTGCTCAATGAGATTAGTAGCAACCATTCCATAAGATGTATGAAACCTGACAAAGGAGGGGGGGTGGTTGTCATGAATCACATTGATTACATCAGTAGAATGGAGGCTATGCTTTTGTGTGATCAGTATGAACAGAGTTCTAGGAATCATCTTAATATTTCCTATTCAAAAACTGACAGGGTCATTTATGATTTATTATTGGATGAATTGCTTACTATAGAGGAATTTAATTATATTAAGAATGAATTCTCGTGGATACCCTCAATATTTGGGATTCCCAAAATACATAAAACTCTGAAAGATCCACCATTTTGCCCTACAATAGATGCAAAAGGGTCAAAAACTAATGGGATTTCCAAGTTAATTGATATGAAACTACAAAATACTTTAGACAATGAGGCAAACAAATACAAGGATTCATGGGAATTCCAAAGTAAGACACACAAAAACACTTTTGTAGAGAACCCAATTTTGGTTACTACAGACATCAAGGACCTGTTCTTGGTTATACCTCCCGATACAGGCCTTGATTGATTTACACTATATTTATGTCAGAATACTTGAGGGATAGATTAGTCAAGGCATTGTCCACCCTTATGGAAATTGTTTTAAACAACAATTTCATCTGGTTTGAAGGAACCACTTATAAACAGGCCAAATGTGTTGCCAATGGGGGCCACTTGTGCTCCCTTCTTGCAAATATGATTTTAGCCTACTGGGAGCATAATTCTGTTTTCAATTCACCCTCTGGCAACTGCTGAAGCCTCTACAGGCAGTTTCTGGATGATATAATTATATTTTAGAAGGATAATAAGGCCAAATTAGATGAGTTTTTCACTTAACACAACTCATTTTCTGAGCTTTACAATGTCTAATTATTTTGATATTATAAATTATTTGGATGTAGAACTAAGAACTGACCATGGAAATAGGTGATTTACTTCCAGTCTTTATAGAAAACCTATGTATTCCAACTCTTTGCTCCATTTTGACAGCTGGCATCCTTTACACCAGAAGAAAGCTCTGGTGAAAGGACAATTGGTATGATTAGCAAGGATGATATCTGACACAGAAACATTTCTTAAGGAAGAGGAAACATTAAATGTTATGCTACTAAATAGAGGATGCTCCTTAGAATTTCTGGAAAAAATATTCCAAGAGGTAAGACAAAAAAGGCTGGACCATTTTTTCAAACTTCTTTTAGGCATTAGTAAAGATGATGAGACCAGAAGTTTGGTTAAGAACACTAAATTTAATAAAGGATGTATTCGGACCTACAACAATAAGGACAGAAATATTCAGGGTATTTTCATAGGTTCATAGGTGTGTACTAGGCTAATGGCCCTGGAGCCTTTACAAGCCTAGCCCATAGGATTACCCTGGCATCATGCCACCAGACCTTAGTTTCCAGTGCCTCAGTCCAGTAGAGCTGCTGGAGTGATCCCCAAGGTGAATATTCTATTTCTCATCCACTCATCAAGATTTCTTTTAAAGAGGGCCAATGATGTGCTCTGTTTGACATGGATGGGAAGTCTATTCCATAGCATGGGCAGTCTCTGGGTTATGAACCTGTCCCTCCAGTTTGTTCTGTTGACTGCAGTAATGAGGTTGAGGTCTCTGGAGCATGTGGTGTGGAGGGACTGGGATTTCTTTAGATGTAGCATTTCTAACAGAGCTGGGTCAAACATGGCTTTGTAAGTCAAGCAGAGATCACCTCTAAGTAGGCGATATGAGACAGAGAATAGTTGGAGTTTTTTTAGTCTGTCCATATAGGACAAGTGTTTAAGGCCTAGGATCCTCTTTGTAACGTACTTTTGCTGCCTCGCCAGTTATTGCAGGTGTCTAGTGAGGTACATGCCAAATGGGGCATTGTACTCGATGACTGGCCTAATGAGGGAAGAGCAGAGGGAGACAATGACCTCCTTCTTCCTGGATGCAAAACCCTTAGTAATGAGATGTGCCGCAGTGGCAATGTGGTGGTCAAAAGAGAGGTTGCTGTCTACCTGTGTTATCAGATCCCTTATAACGCCTTTTGTGTTCAGTGGATTACCACTGATGTGGTAATTCATGGGAACCGGGTTTTTCCCAAAGGGGATGATGACACATTTTTTGGTATTGAGCTTAAGGCCATGGTTCTGACACCAGTCGTTGGTCTCAGTGAGGCCTTTATGTAGGATGTCAACATCACTTTGGGAGTTAATAATAGCAACCAAATTCCAATCATCTGTGAACTTTGACAGCCAGAGTCACTTTGTATTGGCCTGGACTTCAGAGAAGTAGATACCAAACAGGAGAGGACCCAGGACAGAACCCTGTGGGACTCCACTTGTGACTGGTCAGCAGTCAGGTACTTTCACACTGTGGGTTCTATCTGTAAGCCAGTTTGCAACCCACCTAGTGATATAGGGGTTGATGCCTAGCTTAGTGAGTTTTTCTATGATTCCTGAGAGGGGAATGGTATCAAAGGTCTTGGCCAGATCAAGGTAGGCTGTATGAACCACCTTGCCTTCATCCACACCTCTGGTGACTGACTCAAAGAAGTTGACCAGGTTGAGTAGGCATTATCTACACTTCACAAAACAAAACTGTGTGGGATCCAGAGTTTGAAAATTCCCTATATCCATGTTGATGCGTTCCATAGCTTCACACATCAGACTCATCAGGCTAATGGGGCAATAGTTCCCAGGGTCTATAGTCACTCCTCCTTTGTGGAGAGGGATGACTATAGCAGTGCACCATTTGGTAGGGACAAAGCCTGAGGTGAGGCTGTGACTGAACAGGGCACACAGGTGAGGTGTCAGTTCACTCTATAGTTCATGTGGACCACAGCCAGGGATATTGTCAGGTTTCACAGAAGCTGTATTCTTGGCCTTGGACAGTGCTGTTTTAACCTGTGCAGCAGTAATACTGGGTGCCTGGCAATCTACTGGTATTGTGACTGGTCCCTTGGGGGGGGAGAGGGGTAAAGTTGGCAATGAATCTGTCGGCCAGTATACTGGCAATATCTGTTGGCTCAGTATAAAAGGTACCATTGTGCAGTAGCTCAGAGCAAATCTGGGTATTGCTGTGGAGATTCTTTACATAACTATAGAAGGTCTTGTGGTTGTCTTTACTATCTGCTGCAATTCTGTTTTCATAACTATCTTTAGAGGATTTGATGAGGAATCGCAACTTTTGTTTGAGGCTGTTAAGAGAGTTTTTCCTGTCTTGGTACTTCACCTTATTCCGCATCAGTTTCCTCCTTCTGTTCTAGAGTTTGTTTATGTCAGGGGACCACCAGATTAGCTTCCTTTTTTTGGAGGAGAGCATCTCGGTTATATTGGGTATGGTGAGATCCATGCATTTGTGTATGTGTTCGTACAGTGCATTGGTGTATGATTCGGCGGTAATGCAACTATTCTCCATTTGCATGGGTGCCGTGAAGTTAGCCACCTCTGTTTTCCGGAGCCGAAAGTTAGCTTTAGAGAAGATTTTCATAGTGGTTACCTTTGCGGGGGGGTAGGAGGGATGTGGATTTCCAAGGTGATTAGTTTGTGGTCGGATCTAACCAGGGAGGAGATGACTGTTGGTGTAGAGCAACGGTTGCCCATGTTAATAATAACCAGGTCAAGGATGCTGCTACCTCTAGTGGGGGTCAGAACGAGCTGGTCCAGGGCATTGGAATTAATGAATTCCAGGAAATGTTGGGCAAGTGTACTGGTACATGAGTAGTTTTCCCAGTTAATGGAGAGATAGTTGAAGTCACCCAGTAAAGAGTGTTAGGTTGAACCCTAATATTCTCCAGGCTGCTTAGGAACATGGAGTGTGAGACCTGGGATATGGTTGGGGACCTATAGCAGGCTACAACCTGAATAGTTGTCTTACCCAATGTTAGCTACACCTTAAGTATCTCTGATAAGTTATGTTAGGCTACCAGTCTAGAGGTGTGCTCATCCCTTATGAATATGGAAACATCACCACCTTTGGACCGTCAGTCCAAGTTCTGGGGCCAAAAGGTGTGGAATGAGTTATAGCCTGTTAGTACAGGGGTGCTTTCTGCTGCCTTGAACCAGGTCTCTTGTTACAGCACAAATGTCGATGCTCTCCAGTTTAAGGAATGCTTCGAGTGAGTGCATTTTGAGATTTAGACTTTTAGCACTGAGCAGCATGCAGCTGTTACGATGGTAATTTGGTCTTTGGAATACTGCCTAAAAAGGCACTTTTGGGGTGGCAAGAGCCTTGGCCAGTATCTGGAAGCCCAGGGGTGACAGATGCAGGCCATCTCTGGCAAAGCATCGAGGTCTGTCAATCATGTTATCCCAGGCAGATACTGAATCCCCTTAGAATGACACCAGAAACTTAGCCAATTGTTGAAATCAATCATTTTCTGCCTGCTTGTACTGTGGTATCACTCTGGGTGATGGTAGGAGGCTGCTCAGGGCTAGGGTCATACCCGCCTGGGCTACATAATCCGAGAGCTCCACCATGTCTCTTTTTATGTAGTCCAGGGAGGTATGTCTTAGGTCATTCACACCCACATTGTACAATGAGACAGTCATATTTGTACCTGTTGTTGAGGGACCTGAGTGCGTGTGTTGTGTGGTGGATCCCGGCACCTGACAGGCAGCTGACTGTTACTTTCTCCGTATTCAACTTAGTGAGTGGGACATCAGTGTGCCTCACTATCAAGTCACCTATGACTAGTGTGTTGGGCATGTTGTTCTGCCTTAGGGGCTTTCGTTGAGTGGCACACTGTTTAGGAGAGTTATGTATCTTGTGATTAGTGTTGTGTTATGGTGGTCGAGTGCTTTTCTGCCTTGGAGGTCTCTGCTGTTTGGGTAGATTTTTATTGAGAGCCTCTGCGAAGGTGGGTGTGTGATTTGTGTTTTTATGTGAAGGCAGTGCTGGTGTGTTCTGGAGGGCTATGTGTTCCATGTGGTGTGGTGCAAGTGTTGACCTTCTCCTCTTGGCCAGCTATTGAAGTCTTGGCTGGAAAGTGCGTGGCTTCCAGTTTGGACATATAAGTGCACCTCTTACAAGTCTGAGTGTTGGGAGGTAAGAGGAGAGGGTTGTCAGTGTACATGAGGCAGTTGCTACATTGCCTCAGGATACCCAAGTTCACCAGGTTAATAAGAGAAAGCACTGGGAACTGACCTTTAGACATGCCTGGAGAGGTGGACATTAAGTACTGTTGCTGTTTCCTTATAGAATGTTTAGTGCTGGTAGCACTTTTGTGTGCTACAATAATTGCTACAAGAAGTCTGGTAAAATGCTTGACTAATAAGCTAGTAAAAGTACAGGAGAGGAGAGAACTAGCAGATCTAAGGGAAACTTAAAGATGAGACTTGTTGGCACCACTCAGAAGCTTACAAACAGTCCTGGATACAGCAGATCTGTATCTGGACAAGTCTAGTTACAGGAAAGGCAGGAAACAACTGCAAACACAGGCTTTTAAACCAGAAAGTTGAAAGAGATGGAAAAACTGCCCAAACAGCCAATAAACTACAATTTCTGGGCCAGAAATCACTCCTCTTGTGGTAGATAGGCTACCTAGTGCTTACCACTCCCACTGATAAGTTAGAAGGCTTCCCTTAAACACAGAAAGGCTTGGGGGGGGGCTCAGAAGCCTACATACAGTCCTGGATACAGCAAATCTGTATCTGGATTAAACTAGTTACAGGAAATGCGGGAAACATAAACCAAAAAGTTGAAAGAGATGGAAGAAACTGCTCACACGGACAATAAACTACAATTTCTGGGCCAGAAACCACTCCTATTGTGGTAGGTAGGCTACCTACTGCTTACCACTCTCACTGATAAGCTAGAAGGCTTCCCTCTAACACAGAAAGGCTTGGGGGTGCTCAGAAGCTTACAAACAGTCCTGGATACAGCAAACCCGTATCTGGACTAGACTAGTTACAGGAAAGGTAGGAAACAAGCTCAGAACTTTTTTTTACAGAAAAGCAGCCAAAGCAGCTCTAAAAACAATTCAAGTGCAGTGCAAGCTATCACACTCGAGTCTGCAGCAATAGTAAAGCAAATACAGTTTAAATATATGCAATTTATTCAAACTGTATTCTGAACTTAATTCAATTATTGTTTTATTCAACTCTGAACAGTTAAAAAGTGCCAAGATATACTTATCAGCTCTATATTCGCAGATTGTTTGAGACGCACTCTCAGTCAGAACACAAGGATATTCTGGCAATTTTTTTTTTCAGTAAAGTGGAAAGGGAGAGAGGAGGAACAGAAGATAATTCAAGGTAAAGAACCTAAGTGGGTTGGCCTTCTCCACTATTCTCTCTGTATTAGGTAGAAAGAGTTAATGACACTAGACTGGGAGAAGTGCCCCAGATCAAATTTACCATAGGGACGGGCAACTGCAAGCCACCAAATATAAGAACAAGACACCAATAAGTAAGGATGGAGGGTGGGAACAAACTGCAGACACCAAGGAAAGCAATCTTAAGCAAATGAATCAATGCAGCAGTTTTGTTAACTAAAACAAAAATGCAGACATCAAGAAAAGCAATCTCAAGCAAATTACTAAATGCAGCAGTTTTGTTAACTAAAACAAAATGCAGACACCAAGAAAAGCAATCTCAAGCAAATTAATAAATGCAGCAGTTTTAACTAAAACAAAATGCAGACACCAAGAAAAGCAATCTCAAGCAAATTAATAAACGCAGCAGTTTTGTTAACTAAAACAAAACTCAGACACCAAGAAAAGCAATCTCAAGCAAATTACTAAATGCAGCAGTTTTGATAACTAAAACAAAATGCAGACACCAAGAAAAGCAATCTCAAGCAAATTAATAAATGCAGCAGTTTTAACTAAAACAAAATGCAGACACCAAGAAAAGCAATCTCAAGCAAATTACTAAATGCAGCAGTTTTGTTAACTAAAACAAAACTCAGACACCAAGAAAAGCAATCTCAAGCAAATTACTAAATGCAGCAGTTTTAACTAAAACAAAATACAGACACCAAGAAAAACAATCTCAAATTGCTAAATGCAACGGTTTTGTTAACTAAAACAAAATGCAGACACCAAGAAAAGCAATCTCAAGCAAATTACTAAATGCAGCAGTTTTGTTAACTGCAACAAAATGTAGACACCAAGAAAAGCAATCTCAAGCAAATTACTAAATGCAGCAGTTTTAACTAAACAAAATGCAGACACCAAGAAAAGCAATCTCAAGTAAATTAACAAATGCAGCAGTTTTAACTAAAACAAAATGCAGACACCAAGAAAAGCAATCTCAAACAAACTAATAAATGCAGCAGTTTTGTTAACTACAACAAACTGCAGACACCAAGAAAAGCAATCTCAAACAAATTACTAAATGCAGCAGTTTTGTTAACTAAAACAAAACTCAGACACCAAGAAAAGCAATCTCAAGCAAATTAATAAATGCAGCAGTTTTAACTAAAACAAAATGCAAACACCAAGAAAAGCAATCTCAAGCAAATTACTAAATGCAGCAGTTTTAACTAAAACAAAATGCAGACACCAAGAAAAGCAATCTCAAGCAAATTAATCAACGCAGGAGTTCTTCTCAGCTACTCAGGCATCTTTTAACTTAGTTGAAACATGGCTCTCCAACAACCAGCTCATCCTTAACCCTAAAAAAAAGCAAAGCTGTAACTTTTCCTACCTAAAAAGTTCAACAATATTAAACCCTCCTCCTCCATACAGTCCCTTAACAACACTCCCATTCAGGTAGAATTCAGCACTAAGCTCTTAGGCGTAACCATTGACGATCAGCTTAAATTTAACTTGCATGTTAATAACTGTATCAAAAAGACTCATTCAAACCTAGGGCTCCTTTACCGTAACAAGAAACTCCTTACCTCTGAAGCCAAGATTACTCTCTCTCACCTGCCTTCTACCCAGTCTAATGTACAATTCTCAAATTCTCACAAATCTTAACTCAGCACTCATGACCAAACTCAAATCTACCTACAAGAAGGTAGCTAGATTTGCTGCCCAGCAAACTTACAAATCCCATCACTGTCTCTCTCTAAAAAACCTAAACTGGCTTGAATTACCCCACCAGCTTCTTCTCTCTCAGCTCCAGATCATTTTATCCTATACCAACCTTCCTACTGCCCAGCAGTATTCCCTCTCATCTCCCATTATTCTCCCTTCAGACCTCTCCGAAGCTCTAACCAAGACCTACTACAAATCTACAAACCCAAGTCTAAATTTGGACGCAACATGTACACCTATCACCCCACTATTGCCTGAAATAGGCTCCCACTAGAAATCAGGACACTTACACATCCTAAACAATTTAAGACAGCCACCAAAGAGCACTTTAAAAGTCACTGGTCCTGTCAGTGCACTCTCCCTCCTTAAACATCCTCTACTTCTCATACTTTAATCTACTTTCTGCCCTTAACTCACTCTTCTCAATAGCTCTCTCTAATCTTCCTTAACTACTCTTTCTACTGTCTTCTAAAATCTATTAAGCAAATTGCATCAGAGAAACATTCTATTGTAATTGTCTTGCCTTCATGCAACTACATTTTGATAAAACTGGGTTTTTGTAAACACTTACCCCAAAAACTATATTCAACTTAATGACATATTTCTTTTTATACATCTTGAAATAGTTTTGCTATACTCATGATTATTGACACTGTATAACATTGCATTGCTTCTTAATGCCTTGTAACAATCCTGTAACATTGCTGTTTAATGCTAATTTATAATGAACATTGTATATGTTGGAGCTTTTCTCCCCATGCCTCTGCTGAAAAAGGGCTCTTCAGCTCAGTTGGACAATCCTGGTCAACTAATGTAAAATAAAATAGACAATAATAAATAAATGAAGATACCAAGAGAAGCAATCTCAAGCAAATTACTAAATGCAGCAGTTTTGTTAACTAAAACAAAATGCAAACACCAAGAAAAGCAATCTCAAGCAAATAAATGCAGAAGTTTTGTTTACTAAAACAAAATGCAGACACCAAGAAAAGCAATCTCAAGCAAATTAATAACTGCAGCAGTTTTGTTGACTATCACTGATAACAGATTAAGTGCCAAAAATATACTTATAGGCTTTCTGTACCCAGATGTCTACTGAAACAGTCACAGCTAGGCCACAAAGTGCAGCTAAGATACTTTTGAGGCATAACTGAAATAGCCTGAAAATACGGGGCTTAAAACATGGAAAAATTAGGTGACCACCCTATAGTGACAATTCAGAGGGACAGTAATATAAAAAAATTACTTGGAAAGGGCAAAAGTACTAACTAATGGTATTCAGAGATCTCATCTGATGTTGAAATGTGGTAAATGTACCTGTCACTACATCAAGGAAGGAGAATATGTACTGGTCAAAGGGTTTGGGAGAAACGGGCCTATATTACAAGATCAAAACTTAGTTAATCGAATAACTAAAGACCAATTTTGTAATATCTAAAGCTAAAAACTTTGAACGGCCGATTTAACACAGGGAAACACTTCCCTTGGCTACTATGTGGATTATGCCCTTTTCTCCAATTTGGAGTGATCTCAGAGTTGGTATATTTATTTAGGGGGTGTGTGAGGGCACAGCCCCCCACTTGATTTGAGATTAAAAGGTTTTTTTTTTTCATGCGGCCAAGGTAAGTGTTAAATCAGCCGTTCAAGGTTTTTAGCTTTCGATATTACAAGATCGATCTTTAGTTATTCGATTAACTAAAGTTTTGATCTTGTAATATAGATCCGGGAGAGACATATGTCCTAGTCGATGCAACTGTAAGACAAAAAAAGTTGTATATATTGCCCTATGTTCACAGTGCCCCTGTTTCTATACTGGTAAAATAGAGATGGCACTGAAAGATAGAATTTATGAACATTTCCGGGATATGAAGAAGCAAGACACTAGGAATAGTCTATGGAAACATATTCAAAGCAATGAGGGCCACTCCTTTAGTTTTTTTGTTATTGATGTCATTGAGGTAGACTCCAGAGGAGGACAATGGAAAACCAAATTTGAATGCAAAAGAATCCGAGTGGCAAATAAAAACTAATGCCACTAGTCCCCATAGTTTAAATGAAGGAGTTTCCCTCTCATGTTTTTAAAGCTGATGGCATTAAAGTATTAATCCCTAAGCACCCTAACCATGTACAGTTTGACAATTATTTCTTGGAACCAGTCTTGTTTTCAATATGAAAAGTTATGATGTATTCATGTCTTTTTTTAAAGTTAACAAGAAATAGGGAAATGACTTGTATAAAAAAATGAATTTTTAAAGGTGGTTTATACATTTGTATAAACTGACTTTTTTAACATGGTTTTTATGATTATACAAATGTTAATTTAATTAGTATGGAATAATATGTGCTGTAGTCTTAAGTAGTATGGCCAGGTAGCAACAATGTAATTTCTGTGGGCTTTTTGGTTTAAAAATGGTAACATAGTACTATAATGATACTCTGATGAAGTCCCGTGATTTCATGAGAACAAAAGCGCTTAGGAATTTTTTTTTTAAATAAACTACTGTGTTGTGTTTAAACTTGGATTCCCTTCCACTTATTTCATGCAACCAAGTATGACGCTTCTTGGTTTTTGGTGCACATTCACTGCATTTAATGTTTAAAGAGATTGCAAAGTGGGTCCACTAGGTCCTGTTTTAAATTGCTTAATAAGCAACCTGGGATGATATTTGGTCTGACTGAGGGTGTGTTTTCGGCCTTGGAGAGCACAAATATGACTTGATCTCAGGAGATATTAAGCAGATGATTAGTGTCAGGTATGCTTTGGGTACGGCTGGTGGGGACAGGGGGGTGAAGTTTGCACCAAATCTGTCAGCTAGCAGGTTCGCAATTTTCTTTGGTACACTCTGAGTGATCTACTACCAGTTCGGCACATAGTTGGGAATTCCCTTTTAGATTCTGGATGTAGGTAAAAAATGCCTTATGATTATCCTTGTCTACATATGTTATTTTAGCTTTGTAATTAGCTTTAGAGGACTTCACAAGATTTCTTGATTTTCTTGTTCAAGCTGTGGAGGGAATTCTTCCTCTGTTGAGTAGGTTTCCTCTTGTTCTTAGACATCAGTTTCTTCCTTTTGTTATATAACCTGTTTATACTTGAGGTCCACTAGGGTGGCTTGTTTTTTTTTTTTTTTTTGGAGGACCTGGGGATTGCAGTGACTCCTCCCCCCCCCCCATGTTGGGGAGTACCATCTCTAGGACATTTGAGCCCCTTGTTGGGGTCCAGACTATCTTTGCAGAGCATTTGTATTGACAAAGTCTAGGAACCTCTGGGTGAGCATGTTCACGCTCATGTATGTTACCCAGTTGATGGAAGGATAGTTGAAATCTCCCACGAGTAAGGTGTTGGGCTGTATGGCAAGTGACTCCATTAACTCCGAGTAGGTGGTGTATTTTTCTTGGATCACGGTGGGGGACCTATAGCTAGCAATGACATGGTAGGGTATTTTGCCTAGAGTTAATTGGACATGGAGTAGTTTGAGAGACTCGTACTGTTTGACTAGTCTTCAGGTGTACATGGCTTTAATGAAGATGGCTACACCGACTTCTTTGCTTCTTTCATGCTCATTTTGAGGTCTGAAAGTGTGGAAGGTATTGTAGCCTTGCACGACCAGGATGCCCTCCATGGCCTTGAACCATGTTCTAAAGGTGCAGTGCTCAATAATCAAACAGTGCTGTCATGTTGTCAGCCTAGATAGCTGGAATTTTGTAAATAATTTTATGTCATTTGTGAATATTAATTTGCTTTATATAGAAATGTAACAAAAGGAGATACTGCCAGCCCAGCTATCTGGAATTTTGTAAATGGTTATGTGTCATTTGTGAATATCAGCAGGATGCAATTGCTTGTGTTACCACTATATTAGAACTGTATGTTGTGTGTATACCAAGCTGCTGGTACAAACATGTGTTGAACAGGGTTTGTACAGTACTGAGCTACAAAGATGTATCCACAGTGTACCCTACTGGAACACAGAAGATTAACTTGCAAAACTTAAAGACTAGTTGAGATTAAATTACTTTATAGCTAGGCCATAAACAAAATATGTTATTTCTCAGTTTCAGTGCAGTAACAGACAATGTCTAGAGTTAGAAGTTTTTTTGTATTGTCTTGAAAGAGAAGTAATTACTTGGCTTGAGATGTGGAAGTGTTGTATTGCTTTATGACTTATAACAGCTGCACAGCTCTGAGCAAAAGCCTTTGTCAATGTATTTTCACAGGGAGATGCTAAATGCATCAGTGGGGGCTGTTTGTGAGCCTGTGAACTGAAGTCAGGTGACAAAAAGTGATGTTATGCTGTAAGTATCCCAGCAGCAATATTTGAGATATTAATTTAAGAACTCTCTGAGAGACCGACTGTGCATTTTGTATTTTGTCTTTGACCTAACAATATCAACTAGAAATATCCACTCACCACCTCTGCACTTGCTTTGCTGTAAGTAAGTTACTAAGGTACAGTCATTTCTTTTAGATTCAGTAAAGAATATAGTAAAGATTAGTTTAGATATTTTATGTATTTGTTTTGAGACTGTCCTGCAACGCTGTTTTAAATATTTCCTGTGATTTTGAACTCTGATATCACTGTACATACATATTTAGTATTCTCTTGTTCCTTTATTATTAAATATATTTAAACCTTTCAATTGCAGCTGGTCTGTTTAGAGATATTTAAGCTCTTAGAGTACTTGCATATCTATTTGGTGACACTGTACAGGCCACTACTAATAGCCTGACTCGTGGTCAAACTACCATTTGGATTAATAGTAACACTACACAGTAAGACTGGACACCCTTTGTTAAGGGCCTTAAAGTAGCTGATACAGTGATGGCTGGTGGCAGTGAAAAATACCTTATAGTCTGGGGAGACGGGGGCATAGCTAGTAAGCCTTTGCCAGCCTTTCTAGGTGTGTGTGTGTGTGTGTGTGTGTGTGTGTGTGTGTGTGTGTGTGTGTGTGTGTGTGTGTGAGTGTATATATAAAACAAATCTCCAAGAGTGTGTGTATGTCAGCTACTTGGGTAGGGACATGAAGCACTGGTTGGACAGAGGGGGTACTGGAGGTCTTGGCTTAGACACTCAGCTGAGATCTCAACTCTATAGCTATGCCAGTGGGGAGTCTTATTGGGGATCTGGAGAAAGAGGGAGAAACCAGCCCCAGACCGACTGTGGTCTATGTGTGTTCTTAAGGGAAATTGCACTTTACTGTGTGTGTGTACTTGTCATCCTCCCAGTGTGTACGTCTCCCACTGTTGCCAGTGGTGAGGATTGATGTTCCTTGATTACTGGTGAAGTGCAGGGGCATCACAAGTGCAACTAGATGTTTCAAGATACACTTTGAGGACCACTAACAGCCACAGGAGGCACAACATGGTACCTCCTGGCAGGGAAAATGGCATTATAAGCTCCCAAGGGCCACTCATCACAATTAATAAATAAACTAACACTGGGCCTTTAAAAAATGGGGGAGGGGGTTGTCATGGTTAAGGTCTTTACCTCACAAATACAAGTTATAAGATTTAATTCTGTCCTCTGGTTATTGGCTAGACCTGCAATATTCTGTGGCCAAGCTGTCTACTGGTATAGCATGCAACTAACATATTACACTTGTGTTATGGAGTTTACAGTGGCTTCCACTCTGTTGTTATAGGTTCATAGGTAAGTACTAGGCTGTCAATACTTACCTATGAACCTATAACGACAGAGTGGAAGCCACTGCAAACTCCAAAACACAAGTGTAATATGTTAGTTACATGATGTACCAGTAGGCAGTGTGGTCACAGAATTTGCAATAGATGATGATGGTCAATTTTTTTATGCCACACAATATCACGGAAAGGGTTTTACAGTAGTCTAAGTCAGTTTAGATCAAAGCAAGAACAACTACTGAGAGATACTCCTGAGCATAACGTGCTTGATTCTGGAAATATTTTGAAGACTTAAGCTGATTTAATCATGGCCAAAATATTGCCTCTGAATGTCATCTAGTTGTACAGGATGACACTTGGGTCACAATAACCCTAGTCTGTTGCCACAGTAAAAGATGAAAGATGTAACTGCCAAAAACTGCAATGGCTGAAGTTTTAGAACTTTTGATTTTCAACTGATTAGTAAGTTGCTACTGGTGAATGGCTTCTAAAGTGCTGGCAACGGAATATACATTCACCATTTTGTTTTACGGGAAGGACGGATAAAGCTGTGTGTCATCACCACAGCAGTAATAATGCTAAACCTACCTCTGATGAGGCCCCCCGATACAAAAATAAGCACAAACTCCTTAAGTAGAGCAAGAGATGGTGGTATGAATTGTTAATAAAGCAGCCAGATAAAGGATAGCATCAAAGTATTTGGGAAAAGCCTCATCTGTAAAGGGGTTGTGTGTCATAACAACCAAACAATGACTCTTAACTCCACAGAGTCTCCTAGAGCTTCATGATTTTCAGTTTTGTGAAAGGGTATGATGAACAGTGGTGCACTGGTCACCAAATTTAGAGGACCTGCAAGATATGTAGATTTATCAGACTTACACTGTTTAGACCAACAAGAAAAGAAGAAGGTGCACGAGGTCCTTCTGACCTAATTCAAATTATTCAGAAGGATCGCAAAGCTGACTGTAAGAGTTTTTTGAGGAAATCTAACACTTCGTGATGTCTTCACTTAACAGCATCAGTAAATCTGACATAAATGGAACATTAGCACGTGGTGTGTTCAGCTTTTAAACAAATTAGACAGCTTATTGTGCCTGATCAAGGGGGTAATTTATTTCCAGCAGGCACACTTTGTAAGCAATAGTGCATTTTAAATGGCCTAGTCAAAAAATATTTGACAGAAATATAGAACTAAAAATACATACATAGATACACAACCAGAAGACAGATTACAAACTGATAGTTCCTCAAACTAGAATAATATGGAATGAAACTCCCTCACCACAAGAAGAAAAGCATTTGAAAATAATTGAAAATAATGAACTACAACCCGAGGTTATTCCTATTAAATCTAATAAAAGTTCACATTTGGAAAGAGTAGGAAATGCAGGAGGAAATAGTACAATGTATGACTGGGGTGGTGGAGATCCAAGCTTTGTGCCATGTGGCTCTGATGGGGGTGATAGTGCAACCACAGAACTACAAAATCTGATCTACAGGTTATTCCTGGAAATCTATATTGTGGACTGTTTGAAAAAATGTCCATACCAAAGAATAGCTCACAAGAACAATACTGGAGAAAGGAAGTCTTCTGGAATAAATGGTATTTCTATAGAAGTCTGTAAGTTAGGAGGAAAAAAGGTGATAAAGATCTGTCAGATTTTAACAGTATTTTAAATTTGGGGGGTGGGGGTGGGGGAACAGCATCTCGAAAGAAAACTGTGCTAGCTCAATTAACCAGAGTAAGGACCCATCAGAACCAGCTTCATTTACTCCCATTTCAATTTTAAACTACTATTACAAAATCAAAGTCATAAACGGAACGTGAGGGCCTGAGAACTATCTCAATTACCAAAATCCAACAATGTCGCCAAGAGAGTACCAGCAACAAAAATGTGCAAAAAAGCAGCAGATTAAAAGTCCATAGCTCGACAAAAATGCGATAACAACGATGGTAGTAGGAACGTTCTTTATTCACACAACATAGGCTCAGTAAGCGCTTTCACCATGCTTGGCTTCCTCAGACTGTAACAAACCAACTAACACCACAGTCATTTAAATACTGTTACACAGATCTAAACAATTATTCAATCACCACATAATGAAATATTTAGAGAGGCCCTGAAGCCTGACACTCTTGCTCAGTTAAAATACATTGCATATGTAGTTTAAAAAACTCACAGATATAAAACACTTGTGATTCTAAAAACATTCACAAAAATAAAATATACTTATACACAAAATACAAAAGAGAAATATACTAGAAAAGTGCAATTATGTATGTACATAGAGGTACATTCATAAAAATATGTACATAATCTATTCCTCTGACAAACCTCAACAATAGGAGGATGCATTGATGTCAGCGCCTCTTTAATCTCCTTTTCTTCAACATGGGATGGATACTGACCTTGTCATTGAGGCCAGGGTAAGATTCCGCTCTACATCGTAGAATCCCTAATCCTTTATGGCATAAAGGTGGCACCGGATATTCCCATTTGGTGTATAATACCAGCGCCTGTGGCAATTGTAATCAATGTGGGTTTATTAATGATAGTACCACTTTCCAGCAGCCCATGACAGGGCAGATATTTACTTTCATGACAGGGACCAATTGTAAGTCTAAGAATTTAGTCTACCTTGCACTCTGTTCCGCCTGTAATGCGTTTTACATTGGTAAAACCAACAGGCAATTCAGAGAGAGGATTAGGGAGCATTGCTATAAAATGAGAGTGAAAGACCCCAACAATGCATTAGCTAGACATCAGATGTCAACCAATGAGCAACATAAATTCACGTTCCTAGCTATACAACATATTCAAACTAATATTAGAGGGGGGGATGTTGAGAATTATACACTGGAAATGGAGCTAAGGTGGATTCTACGATGTAGAGCGGAATCTTACCCTGGCCTCAATGACAAGGTCAGTATCCATCCCATGTTGAAGAAAAGGAGATTAAAGAGGCGCTGACATCAATGCATCCTCCTATTGTTGAGGTTTGTCAGAGGAATAGATTATGTACATATTTTTATGAATGTACCTCTATGTACATACATAATTGCACTTTTCTAGTATATTTCTCTTTTGTATTTTGTGTATAAGTATATTTTATTTTTGTGAATGTTTTTAGAATCACAAGTGTTTTATATCTGTGAGTTTTTTAAACTACATATGCAATGTATTTTAACTGAGCAAGAGTGTCAGGCTTCAGGGCCTCTCTAAATATTTCATTATGTGGTGATTGAATAATTGTTTAGATCTGTGTAACAGTATTTAAATGACTGTGGTGTTAGTTGGTTTGTTACAGTCTGAGGAAGCCAAGCATGGTGAAAGCGCTTACTGAGCCTATGTTGTGTGAATAAAGAACGTTCCTACTACCATTGTTGTTATCGCATTTTTGTCGAGCTATGGACTTTTAATCTGCTGCTTTTTTGCACATTTTTGTTGCTGGTACTCTCTTGGCGACATTGTTGGATTTTGGTAATTGAGATAGTTCTCAGGCCCTCACGTTCCGTTTATGACTTTGATTTTTTATACATTTTTTGCTATTGGAACGTGTTGCTTCAGCGTATATCTATTCTTTCCCATTTTATGTACTATTACAAAATGATTATGTCTATACTAAGCTAAAACAATGTCAAAGGTTTTGCCAAAATTGACAGATATGGATCAGTGTGGTTTTGTAGAGGGGAAACCAACATTTGACAAAATAATCCATCAATGATGATCTGGGGGAAGCAGAGTGTAAGAAAATGCAACTGTTGTTAGGGGGTCTTGATGAAGAGAAAGTATTCAACAGTGTAAGATGGGATTTTATGAGTAGGGCAAAGGACCCATTTGCTTTCACCTGATACAATAATAAGGTCAATTAGGAGGATATATGAAGGATCAGAGGAAGAAATGAAGTGGGTGGGTCCCTTTCTGATAAGTTGAGTTTGAACAGAGGATTCAGGCAAGGGTATCTTCTTTCCCATTTGTTATTAGCTTTACATTTAGAGCCACTGGCAAAGAAAATAAGGAACTCAAAAATTCGAAGATATACTTGGCATGGCAATTAAGAAAAGTTGGCTTAATTTGCAGATGATTTTATTTTGCATTTGATAAGTCCAGGAAAAGATATCTTGGTGTTGTGGAACAGTTTGAGATGGTTTCTTGTCTTTTACAGGTATAAAATAAAACAAAGGCTATAACAGTAAATTATGAACCCACATACAAGTTGTTTCAGCAATACAAATATTTATAGGGACAAGATAAGACTAATTATTTAAGAGTATGGATTAAAAAGGCTTCTGTTATGCAGCTAAAGATGTGGGAAGAGACTAAGCACAAGATAATAGAAACTGGAAGCTCTTTTTATGGATATGGATATTAAGATACAACCAGCGAAAATGTTTTCAGTCCCTTTAGTTTTATGTACAGGTTAGGCATATTTTTAGCCACAAACTAGAAGTTGTGAACAGCAATTAATAAAATACTAAAGGGATTTATCTGGGAGGGGAACAGTTGAGTGGGATAAGTTTATCCTCCCAAAAGAACAAGGAGGTTTAGGTTTACCTAATTTGAACGGATATTTTAGAGCAATACGGTTAAAGGCTCATATAAATACCACATACATAATTCAAAGTGGAAATGTATGATGATGACGGGGAGATTCAAGAAATAAGGACAGAGTAGGATTCTGGATGTGGATCCTTAAGTAGAATAACAACCATATAAAACATTACATCCATAAAGTTTCAGAAGGTATTATAAGATATAAGCTGACACAGGAATGGAGAAAGGAGATTTTGCAATAGGGATGACTGAAAGTAGGAGAACAGAAAATAGGCAAGAGGGGGCTAGAACTTACTGGGGAAAACTGTCAAAGTGATGAAGGGACTGGGAGCAAATAACTAGACAGAGAAAGGTAAGAGAATGGGATAAGACAAAGAGTTTGTCTTAGAGACTGCCTTACATAACAGGGACTGATATCAGAGTATAAGCAAAGAGAAATGGATATGGAAGTCCTAAGTGAAAGACCTGCTCTGGTAAAGGTTTTAGTCAAATCTATACAAGAAACTGATTAATAAAAGGATAATTAGTAGGACATATAAAATATCACATGATACTATAAGAATCAATCAGAGGAGATTAGAAAAGACTGGGAACAGACACTGGGAAAGTAGTTTACAAAGGAATAATGGGACGACATATGAATAGCTCCCAAGTATGCAACAAAGTCCGGAAGGTTTAGGATTTTTGCTTGGAAGTGTTTATATAGGTATTTTATATTCTAAGCTGACTTCAAATAATTTTTCCTCAAATAGCAAATGTTGTAGGTATGATATGATTGGGAAGAAAGAGGTTAACTGGGAACAAGTTTGTTGAGAGTGTAATGAGTTGGCAGATTTAAAAAAAATCCCTACAGACTATTCCTTCTGAAATATTGGGGGGGGGAGCAAATGGCTGTAACTAAGAAAATGATTATTTTGAGCTGGGACACAGGATCTGAATTGCTTAGACACAGTAAGGTCTTATTAAGTTTAATTCTGTTGGCTGACAAAGAAGCAATTAACGAAACATGAAAATCAAAATCTAAACCAATAGTATTTGAAATAATGTAAAATAAAGAAAAAATGGAAGATGGATCCTTAGAAAAGAGAAGACGCAAATTACATAGAGCTAAATGGAATTTATGAGAAGAATACATGCAGAATAATGTTCAGGAGGAGGAGGAGTGAGGTTTAAGGGAAGGCAGGGAATGAGCAATTTATGTAATGTTGGACTGAACAACAGTTGTTAAAAAAAGGAAACGTATATAATGTATAATATGTGTAAAGGGCAACAAATGTTAAAATGGGTTGTTTTCTTTTCTATTAAGGTATGTCTGTCTATGTCTAAAGTGAGTATTTAACAAAGGTGTTTTAAAAAACAACAGTGCTGGAAAAGAAATTACATTTTAATACATAAAATGCTCCAGAAAAATATGCTAAAAACAGTGAAGAAAACCCCCCATCTGACAATGGGAAATGCCACTTAAGGGAAAGCACAAGCAAAGGAAAGTTTTTTCTTCATTTTTTTAAAACTTAATACACACTTTTTACGCTATGAAGATATTTTCCACATCACACTGCCAGTGAAATATTAACCCTGAACATATGACAATTAAAATAGCTTAATAAATGGTTTCCTGACTACAGATATGTAAAAACTGGATTGAAATGTGACTGGAAGATAACGGCAAATGTAAGTCACTGTATGGTAGTCTTCTGTACAGCAAGAGAGATTTGAATCACCATAAGCTGCTTCCTTTGCTGGTTTATCTCACAGGTGATGCCTTTGTTATTTACTCATCAAGATGAAAACAAACAGTATGATAATATTTCTTTATACCAAAAAAATTGTGTTATTGCTGCAAACAACCACTTATATAAACAAGAAAACAGGCTTGTTTAGATGAGAGTATTATCAAAAAAGGTAGAAGAGTTGTAACATCTGTTAGCTAAAAATTATAAACACATTAATAAGAAAATGTACAATCCATAATGTGCATTATGGTGTCTGTACAAGCTATTCATTAGAAACATTTCATTCTTAAAAACAGCTGCTGCCAAAATACACAGAGTCAAATATGATCTCCAGGTGTTATGGATTTGAGATAAAATGTAAAACAGTCAACATAGTATATTGCCATTCACAGAAGTATATTACAGGACTATTCAGTGCACGGCAGTGGTTATATCATTCATAAATGTTTATAACATAGAGAATGCTGGTGTGAATTTAATCTGGAATGCACAGTAACAGGAAGTGTCCAAAACAGTCTTGTCTTGACAGTCCACAAATGCCGTATCTGTATCTCAGTGCAGTGCATAATTAAACTGGTTTGAAAATTTATCATGCCTTCTCTTGTCCAGACGGTTCATTGCTTCTACTACACGCTTTAGTGCAGTTCTATAAGAAAATCAAGCAACACAGAAACATGTATCAACATAGTTTCTAGTGAGTTCATTAATGTTGTACTTAGTAAGCATTACACTTATTAAACACAATGAAGTCCTGCTGTTAAATGTATTACAGACTTGTATGATAACACAACATAAAATGGACTAACATCAAATGTATTTACTGTATTTATTCTGAAATGAAAACAAAAATAAAATAAACTACATTCTTATTCTGAAAAAAATCTGTGTGTGCTTTTAAGAGAAATATGGCCATCATCCTTTATTTACTCAGAGCAACATAAAAGGAGAAAGAGTGAGACACAAAAGGTGCCTAAAATACCACTGCATTATGTTAGATACAGCCACCCTTAGCAATGTTTTAATACAGGAACACTCAACATACAGTACAGGTGTGTGGGTGTAAGTAACATACAGGGCAAGTGCATATATGTACATATATGTTTCATAACATTATACCTTTGAGGAGAAGTTGATGCAAGAGTAAACTGTAACATTCTGTTACATCACTCCCATTCACATTCAACCCTGGAAGACTTTTCAGCCTGTGAAAAGCCATGCTGGTTTTGCACCAGCAGTATCCAGTAAAGTGATTGCTGTGTGACATTAAGATTTTTCTTTAGTTCAGATTTTTTTATTTCTTTCCCCTGTATTTCTGCCTATGAACCTGCTAATCATCAAGCTTTTGCCCAGTCAGGTTTGAGACTATATATTCCCTAATTGGTGGGAATGAAAACCATCTGGGGTAGGCTGTCATTTAGGTAGCCATGAGCACTGCTTCTGTCTTTGCCAGCATTCTAGCAATGAGAATTGTTTTAGTAACTGGCCTAACCTTTACCCACAGCAGGGGAATGTGCAAACTGCATTTCCACAGGAGCCGCAAAACATTCCCCTGAGAAAGTGCACACTTCTGTGCACTTGTGTATCTAAGGCTACTACCTATCAGTGGCTTTCAGGCTACATGCATGCCTCCAGGTGATGTTACAGCACATGATCAGCTCTATCCTATATACAACCATGCTCCCTGCTAACTCCATCAGGCATCTAAACAACTAATTTAACATGGGTCACCTGGGCTGCAGTCAAGGCTTTACCCCTCTATGCCATTTGGCTACTGTCTTTGAGCTCTAGTTGGCTGTCATAAGAACCCTGCAAATATACAAATCCGTTGCTCTGAGACTAACAAAGCACTATTACTGTAACCAGCAAAAAGCTATGTAATCATTTAATAAAACATAATAAAACTATATGCACCCCGCTTAAGAGGCTAAAGGGAGGATAGCTTTAATGTTACAGTGACATCTCCCTGAAGATAACGGATAATGTATGTATACTTACCAAAAATATATCTTTAAGAAGAAATCACTATAAATAACAGTAAATCAAAATATTTGAGTTTTATCTTGCTTATTTGCCTTCTTTCAGGTAAGACTTTTAACAGCATCTCATTATTCCTAAGAAGGCGTATGCTGAGACTCCATGACAGCATTCCTTGGAATCATGGTGGGTGCACGAGGAAATGATAAAAAGCCAGCATCACTGTTTTTTTCAATACGGCCAACAAGTAAGAAGCATATTAACTGGAACTTCCCCAGCAGGAACACAAATGACTGTTGAAAACAGCTGGTAAAAGAAGTCAATTTAGTTTAAATTCAGTTCTTGGCTGAAGATTACTCTATCTGGATGTCATAGTAAAAAAGTCCAAGAGAAATAAAGACGAAGTGAAGAAGAAGAAGAGAAAGTTGTGGACAAGGATTCAGTGGGAAGTAGATGAATGTATTGTGCAGATGCATGTCACATGTTCAAACAACTTTGAAGAGAAAATTTCTTAGATACACCCCCAAGTTCTTTGAAATAAGCCGGCCTCAAGAGGAGTATATAAAGTCAAAGACAGACTTAAAAATAGAGGAAGCACTGAATATCTGCAGTGATATACTGGTCAAGCAGCAAAAGTCAGAAGTGGAAATTAAGAAGAGACAAAATAAGACAACTCAAGAGGAATTGCTTGAAAAAGTGGTTGCTTTGGACAACAGAATGAGGAGGAAAAAATCTTGAGATCTCCGAGAAGACTTCTTCTTCTTTTTTCGGCTTTTCCTGGTTAGAGGTCGCCACAGCAGACCACCTGTCTGCTCATGATTGGCAGTGGAGTTTTATGGTGTCGACTTGCCAGCCCGATACACAACCTTCCACAGAAGGCACACACATGCAGGGACTCACACCTAGGGCCAATTTAGAGTATCCAATCCACCTACAGCATGTCTTTGGGATGTGGGAGGAAAACGGAGCACCCAGAGGAAACCCACGTGATCATAGGGAGGACATGCAGACTCCACACAAAAGGCACCCCAGCCAAGGATTGAACTGGAGAACCTCTTGCTGTGAGGTGATAATGCTAACTGCTGCACTACCGCAGCCACCCCGAGATCTCTGAGAAGACTAATATCAGCAAATAGACTGGTGTCCTACAGCAGGTTATATTGATAGAAAGGGCAAAGCTTATCTATGTTCTAAGAAGGCTTTTCTGAAAACAGCCAAGACCAATAATGGTGAGGATTAAACAAACCAACAAGTATAGATGTTATTAACAAAAACTGGGGTAGACAGGAACAATCCTGAAAGTTTGGCACACCAGGGTATTTATAAAAAAATAACTATTCTTTTTATACAAGACAGAAACAGAATACATTTATTCCAGACAAGAGGGAATAACAGTGACCTTGGATGAACTTTAAATTGTTCTGTTTAGAGTTTTTTTTTCCTCTGGTGGATCAAAGTCATTTACAGAGGCTGACCAGATGATGGAAGGAATTAAGCAATTCAACAACTAAATAATCGCGGAGATGGGGGTACAGCTGCCAAACTATCCGTGAGCAACGATAACTCAAGAGACAGGATGCTAGTGAAACCCTTCCCTTTATTACAAAATGAAGATGTAAAAGCAAAGAGCAACACAAGAGCTCATCAGATGAAGTGGCAGAGAATTAGGCTCAAGCCAGGTGCCAGAGAAGACTGGAGGTGAACTGTCCCAGCAGGACTGAAGCAGAAGCCACATTGTAACTTAAGTGGAGGAACTATAATGCATCACTCCGGTTTGTGGATGGAGAGAATGGAATACAATAGGCTATTTGGAACAAAGTTTATGCACATTTGCAGTCTGACTGCAGAGGATGGGAATATAAGAGAATGGGGAATATAACTGTATTTTTACTGTTTTGGATTACAATGACCAGGAAAAAGAAGATTGATACAGATGATGAAAATGCAACTAAAACTGTTTATTAACATGAGTAGAAATAACTAATCCATTAACTGAATTAAACATAATTAACAGCATTAATGCTCTGTATTTTGGCTAAATAAAGCAATGTTTCTGTGCGGAGGGTTTGTGGAAATGGGTCTGCTTTGTTTCGTTAAATCTTGTTTCACTGAATTTCATTTTACCCTGACCACTTTGCTGAAAACTCAAATTACTGAAAACTCATTTCACTGAACAGTGGTTAGCATATATGGCACTGTGTAGAGTACTGTAAGGCAAGTAAAAGGTATATGCCCTTTTCCCCACTGTAGGGCAATCCTGGAGTTAATATATATATAGTTGGGGGGGTGAGGGGGCACAGCCTCCCTCACTGGAGGTCTGCTGGGCATAGCCCCTCACATAGTTTGAGTACATACTGCCTTCTGGAGAGAGTTAGTCATTGGTGTTGCAACTATGCATGTCTATTGTTTAAAATGTATTATTTTGAAGTTTTTGGTAAAATACAATATAAAACAAACAAGGTAGAGGGCTATGCCCCCCCCCCCCCCAGCTATATATACTAACTCCAGGATCGCACTACAGTAGGGAAAAGGGCATATACCTTTTACTTGCCTTACAGTACTCTACCAACGCAGTGGCATATATACTAACTGCAGTTCAGAGAAATGAGATTCAGTGAAATCAGTTTTCATTAACTTGTGTTTTCAGCAAAGTGGTCGGGGTGAGATTCAACAAAACAAAGTAGACCCGTGGAAATATGTTAGGAGCTTTAGGTGTGAGTGCTAAGAGTTGTAATACAAGGTACTGAGCTAAAATAACTTTCTGCAACTTAAAAGTTACAAGGTACAGAAAATTAGTTGCTAAGATTGTGCAGCAAAGTATAGTTTATGCAGTACATCCAGTTGCAGCTGCTTGGTGGGGAGGCTAGTGCTGAAGCAGTATATAACAAACATGCAGAGATCTTATAGTTTCATAGATGTTTACTAGGCTAATGACAACAAGGGACTTTTTAAACCTAGCCATGCATCACAAATCTCTGACAAATTCTGGTACCCTTAATAAGTGTAAGCAGGGGTTGGAAGTTGAAACATTTACAGCAGGAGCCGAGAAGATGAATCATTTACAGGCTGCCTGTGACCATTGTAGACACAGGTGCCAAACCAGGGATGAATTTCCTATTTCCCATCCAGCTGTCCAAATTACACTTGAACTGAGTTAGGTAGGACGTCTGCTTCACATGGATGGGGAGCCTGTTCCAGGGAAGAGGTAATCTCTGGGACATATACCTGTCTCTCCAGCAGGTGCTATTTACATCACAGGTAAGGTTTAAGTCTTTAGAAAGGGTAATTCTGGTGCTGTCTGTTTTGTGGATATGCAGGAGGTCCATCAGAATACGGTCTGACAATGCCTTGTATGCCAGGTATAGATCTCTCCTCAACAGCCTGTAGGAGACAGAATACAGGAATAGGGCCTTAAGGAGTTCTGCACTTACGCCCTGTATTCTTTTAATGAGGAACCTCTGTGGACGTTGTAATTATTGGATATGCCAGGCACAAAGCCTGTTTGGAGGCTACAGTTAAACAGCAATTCCAGACGGCCTGATAGATCATGTTTCATGCTATTTAGAAGGCATCCTGGGATACTGTCTGCACCCGCTGATGCAGTGTTCTTGATATTATGATGAACAACCGAATAAACGGTTTAGAATCAGTGGCTTAGGATGATGAACTGATTTTTTTTTTGCTCTGCAATACAGGGACTTGAATTTTAGTATTGGAAGCTAGCTGAAGTATAAAATAAGACTTACAGACTACATGTAAATGTTTGCTCATGCTAAATGAAATCTACAGGTATGGGTCAAAAACATAATTAGATAAATGGGAAATATGCAGGCTGTTTTCCCTGCTCGGATGGAATAGTTGTTGAAGAGATCTTACATAATTTTGCTTTTGCTATAAGGAAAGTTGGCAGTAGTATGTGGATTGTCAGAACAAAGTCTAGGTTAGTTATTGCCTTTTTCGTGGCCATTTAATAGGGACACTTGCCCTGATGATTTGTTTTTTGCATGCATTTCTTGGGTTGGAAGAGGGACACAATATTGGGAAACATATTACAGTGTATAACATTCAGCAAAAGGGGTTTCAACATTTTTATGCAAACTACTGAAATGTCATTCACTAAATGGGATGGAAATGCAAATGTGGGGAGGGTTTTGTATCAAAGAAAAGCCATGCAGTGCTAAAGATAAAATGGAACATATGTGGAAACGGCTGCATTTTCTACATTAACTGGGAATGTGAATGGTCTTGTCGATACAGTGAAAAGACAGAGAATCAGCTTACACACAGAGAAATACGATGCACACACTGTTATAGGAAACACATTTCGATAGGACTTACATGAGAGTTTGATAAAGGAGGGATTAGAAGCCGCAGTGGTACAGCGGTAGCGTTGTTGCCGCACAGCAAGAAGTTCTCCTTTTCGATTCTCGGCTGGAGTGCCTTCTGTGTGGAGTCTGCATATCCTCCCCGCGGTCGAGTGGCCTCCAAAAGACATGCGTGAATGGGTGTGCCTTCGCTGAAGGTTAGGCTGGCAACTTGGCACCATAAAAATCTACTGCCAATCATTAGCAGACTGGAGTTCCACTGTGGCGACCCCTAACCGGGAAAAGCCGAAAAGACAAACAACTCAGCAGAATACTAGTCAGAGACAAAGATATCTAGTGAATGTCATACAGTTTTACTGGCTGGAAAATGTTTATAGTTTGAAATATTAAAAAGTGTATGAAAAGAGTATGTACACTCAATAAATATATAATTGTGATATGATTATGATGATGATGATTCTGGATAACTATGAGTTCAGTAAAGCTGTGTTTAAAAAAATAAAAACAGGCAGCCTCACTAGGAATTTTTCTCTGTTCTTCAAGCTATTCAGTATCCATAGGAAACTCTTGACTATCATACGCTTTTAACATAAATTATTAAAAGCAGAAAACAAGTGACTGTGAAAATAACTAACAAAAGTTATGACTAACACTTCCCCTATGAAAGGTCAAAGCACAATCAATTGAAAACTCACTGCACAGTCTCACCAGTTTCATAACACAGTTCCCTTAAAACAAACCAGCAAACTATGAAATAAGCATTTCTGCAGGGGCAAGCCATCACATCCCCCAGACTTTTAAATATTAACTACACAGTCACACAACAATGGAAAAAGGAAAAAGTCCCAATTAAAGCCCAAAAGTGGCCTTGCACACTTAGAACCTGGTCAAATGATCTTCAGTCACCACTAGAGAAAACGTATTTAACAATGTACATGAAGTAAGGATAGTTTCACTGCTGCATAAACCACTCTGCGAAGCTCTACTGTTACGGTTAGTATACTTAAATGCAGATGTACTACCTTCTTCAGACATGGTTAGTGTAACAGTAAAACATAACTTCTGAGTAGAGTCCACAGCAGTAACATTACATCTAAGGAAGACTGCTACATGATCTGTAGAACAGAGGTGCCATATTAATATCCTACTCTTAAGACTGTAACTGCTTTTGAAGGTGTACACTGTGGATCACGTCAACTTCTAAAATGTCTCATCTAGGAACCTTTCTGCAATATGTTGCTGCTGCCCAAGCAAATGTCCTCTTATTTAAGCTTGAAAAGATTTTATAAATTTGACATAACAAAAAGCATGGCAGTTGGCCAACCAATTAGATAAGGTCTGCTTATTAAGTGGTACATCTTCTTTCCCCCTTCTTAAAAGATTCTGTGAATTATCAGTTTTTCTGATTGCTTTGGTTCTTCTTGTACAATACCTCAGCTGCATCTGTCCAACAAATGTAAAGAATGGTCTTCACCATTTGATGGCTTGCAAAGATTAGAAGTTGAAGCTACTGGATAAGGATTCCTGCTGATACAATTTGTACAAATGAAGAGTTAGTCTTTAGTAATTATGCTCTCATTACTGTAAACCAAACAAAGATGTTTAAAAATGAGGGCCTGCAACTCTGAAATATTTCTGCTTCATGTAACAGACAGTGTGTGTGTCTTCCTGGAATCATGTTTTAGCTCTGCAGATTCAGCAGACTCAAAATGACACTGAATTTTTCCAGTACAAAGTCACATCCTACATGGAAGAAATATGCTGCAGGAGAGTGGTTACATGTACAACTCCTTTAAAGAAACTATCGTCTGGATGTTTCTTGTAGGAAAGTTGGCAAATAAGGATAAATACAAATGTATGGAATTAATGAATTAATATGCTAAGATGGAATTAGGTATAAAAACTTAAGTTGACTAATAATTTCTGGAATAGAACAATATAAGGGATCTACACTTTGTGATAGTACAGTAAACATATCACTGCCACGTACGAATGCACAGTCTCCTTGTATTATATTTCTTACAATCTCATTTGTATATATAATGCCTACGTTTCCTTTGCTTAGTTTTGTAGGTCTGTTTTCCATGTAGACTGCTACCAAATAATGTACTTACTAGTTACTTCTCTTTGTTCATTTTATTTACTATTTTCCAGATACTGACTTGTAATCATTTTGTCTATGATTATGTGCTGTACCAACAGTATTGTATTCTTTGCAATTTGTAACTACATATAATTTTGCAAAGACCACAGTGTAGTCATGTTGTCTTTAATTTATATGCCCTGTCAATTGCTATTTCTTTTTATACACGTTGGGAATTACTTGCTTTATCCCATCACTTGTGCTCAGGCTGAAATGGTCTTTTTACTTGGTTAAAAAAATAAATCAATAAATAAATTAAATATTAGGCCACCCTACCTCTTTTAAAGTGTGTGATACTTGATAAGAATATGACTTCTTATTAGGAATTTAAATTCTATCCTCCATGGTAACAGATTCACAACTTTGAGAATGGGATGGGAAATGTCGCCTTGCTACTGTGTGAGTACCAGAGTTAAACTTAACAAGGCCATACTATGGCTAGGCAATTCAGATCCTGTATCCAAGGTAAAAAAAATAATTTCCCTGGTTACACTCATTTGCTTGCCCAGTATTCCTGACAGAGTACTCTGTAGGGAATTTATAAAGTCTGTCAACTCATTGCACTCCCACAAATATATGTTCTCAGTTACCTCTTTCTTTCCTATCACAACTCCAACATTTGCCATCTAACTGAGGAAATATTCTTTGGGGTCAGCTTGGAGTACAACAGTATCTATGTAAATACTTCAGACAACAATCCTAAACCTTCTAGATTTTGTTGCATATTTGTGAGCCATACATATGTCCTCCCATTGTTTCTTTGTGAAGTGCATAGAAAACTCCATCCCCTTCTCTTTGTCTATACTCTGATATCAATCCCTGACAGGAAAGACAATTACTAGCCTGCAATCCAAATGTCTTCTTGGCCTCTTCTCATTCTATCACCTTTCCTTTGTTCCCAATACCTTGGTTCCTTTGCCATCTTCCTCCAGTAAATCCGAGCCACCTCTTGTCTATTCTCTTTATCCTTAATTGCAATTATCCCTATTGGTAAAATCTCCTTTCTCCATTCCAGTGTTGGCTTAGTTCTTAGTATACTTTTTGCTGCTTTATGGATATAACATTGTTTACTGTTATTATTCTCCTTAAGGATCTGCATCCAATACCCCATTCTTTCCTTATTTCATCATCATGCCTTTCCACTTTGAATTGTAGTTTTCTGTTTGTGTTATGTATAACAGCTTTAACTGTGTATCTCTAAAATATCCCTTCAAATAAGGTAATCCTAAACCTCCTTGTTCTATTGGAAGGATCAACTTATCCCACTTGACTCTTGCCCTCTTCCCCTCCCCAAAAAATCCTTCAAATATTTATTAATCACTATCTACAGCTTCTCCTCTGGTTGATACAAATATGCCTGACCTATGTATAAAGCTAAATGAACTAAAAACATTTTTACTGCTTGTATCTTGCTATCCATATCCATAGTCAAGAACTTGCAGTTTCTCATTTTTTTGTATTATCTTTTGTTCAGTCTTTTCCCACAAATCCTTAGTTACCATAACTGAATCCTTCTTAATTTATACTCCTAAAAACTTAAATGTTATCATGCCCCAATAAAGATGAGTAGTGCTGAACCAAACCACACAGGAGCACATATTTTATAGCTATAGCCTTTGTTTTATCTTCATTAGCTTTATATCCTAAAATTATCTTCATTAATTTTATATCCTGAAAACATCTGGAACTGTCTCAGAATACTCCAAAACAATCAGATGTCCTTTCTTGGTTCCATCAGGTACAAAATAATATCATCTGCAAATAAAGTCAACTATTCTTGAACACCTTACCAATAATACTGTTGAATTTCTGTGCCTCTTATTTTCTCTGCCAATGGTTTTAAATATAACACAAATAACAACTACTATTGTATCAGGAACTGCAAATGTTTCCAATGCCCCACTCATAAAAATCAAGCATCAAGACCAACCAAACAAAAGCAGTATTTTTTTATATTCTGCTTTTCTCTGGATCAACATTGCCCTGCTAATGTTGCCAAATGTTTTCTCCCTTCCACAAAACCACAATGTCCCATATCTATCAATTTTGGCATTACCTTTGCCATTCTTTTAGCTATTATATACATAAACGCTTTATAATCATGGTTTAAAAGCTGAAATGGGGGCTCCTACTGAAATCTATTGAAATGCTGGTACTCAATGTTGTGTGCCAAACAAGCCGAAAAAAAAAAAGACAGAAAACACAGGAGAAGAGTGAATCTTGAAAATTGCTCTTCTCATTTAAACTTATTTTTGCATGCAGGGGTGGGGGTAGTGATGGTGGCAAGCCCCCCTGCACCAACCCACCCTGAACTTATATATATATATACCAACTCAGAGATTACCATACTTCGAAGAAATGCGAATATTCTGAAAAATGGCATCTCAAACTTGGTATATACAAGTCTAATCTTTTGGCCATTCAGTTTCCGTACTTCGGGACTTGCTCTAGATCAGATGGGTCCTTACTATCTTTAGATATTACAGCCACCACAACTTTTTTTCCACAATGTTGGTGCCTTCCCTTGTTTTAAAATACTGTTAAACAATACTTTCAAAATCTTTTTTACTTTCTGCCCTCCTAGCTTCCAAACTTCCACTGGAACACCTTCTATTCATGGAGACTTTCCTGCAGATTGGTTATACATCACCATTTTTATCTCATCTCCTCTTATCTTAACTGTCAGTTGTTGGGCCTCAACTATCCCTAACCCTGGCATATTTAAGGCTTCCACAAATATTTCCATTTGTGCTTTTTACTGACTTCCCTACTTATCTGATTTATACAAATTTTCATACATTTTTTAAAATATCTCTAATATTTCTACAGGATCTCTGGATATTTTTCTTGTTATAGGCTCTATAGTCTGGCAACAACCTTTTCTACCCTCTGTTGCCTAACTTGTTGTGCCAAAAGTTTTTGTGCTCTGGAGTTATTAAAAAACAGTTGCTTAACAGCAATTTTTCTAAATCCATGCATATTATCCAGGTACTCCCCTATTTTCTCTTTAGCACACTCCAATTCTGCCTCTTCTTGTTCTGCAAAATTCCACTTACTTTGTACTACTATAAACTTTGTCAGCCCATCTAAGTAATACTTACGATCTCTTAACCAGATCCCTTTTTCTTTTATTCTAAACTATTTTTAAATTCCACTTTCATTTTATCCCACTCACTAGCTATAAGTTCTGGAGTACTTTCTATCTTCCCTAATAACTCCCGGATAATTTCCACTACCCATTCCTTAAATTATTCTCTCTTTAACAGATAGTTGAGGAAGTGCCAGTGTCTCATCTATATTTCATTGCCCTGCATTTTTATCTTAGTAGTTACTGATAGATGACGAGAAATAGTTATCAGATGTGTATCAAAGTTCTCAATAAAATGGATATGTTCCTGTGAAATATAACTTCTGCCAAGTCTAGCTCGTACCTTGGGGAATATATTATATAAATTCTCTGAGTTCCTGTTACTGAATTCACATCTTTCACAGCACATATTTTCATAAACTTCTTCAAAAATCTACCCTCTTTTGTTATACTTTCCCTTTTAGGCTTTGCAGATACATTCTCATTGTTGCAAATCAAATTCCATTCCCTGCAAATAAGTAATATTCCCTGCTGAAAGCCAATTATTTCTCCCCCAAAAACTTTAAGCTCCAAAACAGCAGTTTTAAGGGGAATATAAATACATGCCAGTATAATCCTCATCCCTTGCCAGTAGCCCCTTACTACTACAAATCTGCCATTACTATCATTTTCCCTGTTCTGTCACTATTGGAGCTCCTCTATTAAATACTAGGTGCACTCTTCTTTTCCTTTGTCTCTGATATTCTGCAGAATATCCATCCTGAAATCCTTTCCTTATCAAATTCACATGCTCAGTTCTTTCCAATTTGTCTCCTATGCTCCTGTACTCCTGCTACTTGCCCTCTGCATTTCTTAATATAATTAAGCAGTGTTTCCATTCTATCTACACCCATCAGAACATTTGTGTTCCAATAGGAAGTGTCACCATCAGGGTAAGAAGTCATCCCCACCCATTACATGGCAGCTTTTTTAAATGTATATTTCCAGCGTTTGATATATATGCACCCATTAATGTTTGCCAGGTTAACCTTTATACAGTTTTTTTCTTATCAACATTGGAACTTGTGTCACATGTTAAAAGACTTTTTGTTTTAATGAAAACCCTCAAACAAAAAAAGAAACACACTCCTAGAACATTATCATAACACATTAACTTAATACAAACACATATAACTATGTACATCTTCAGATAATAAAGTTTAAGCCCACTAATAGGAATATTTGTGCCCAACAGACAGCTGCTAACACAGGCCCTAATTAACCTGAAATTGAGGTCATCCATGCTAAGATGCACATTACTGCCTGAGCTTCTACTTACACTAATTGGTGTCTGTTCTTTTTTTTTATCTTTGACATTTGTTGACCAGGTTGGTCCAATTGAGCTAGAGGCCTGCTTTCAGTGGAGACCAGAGGAGAAAAGCTCCAGGAAATTAACCAATACTCAATATTCATAGAAGAATGCATTTCAAGTTATACAGTATATTAAAAATAAAAAGCAAAAACAAGTAATATGCACAAAACATTAAGCAACAATTCAGTTACAATAAACAAATAGAAAGAGATCAAATTAACAGAATCTGCCAATTACAAATATGCACAATATGTATTTACTGATGAGCCATGGAATACACAAAATAAAGGCAGATTGGAGTCATTTAACAATAAGAGCGTTAGTAACTACATAAAAGATGAACTGCATACACAACTAAATATAAAGCTAATAACAATGTAATTAAGACTGTGAGAGAGGAAGAATCAAAGAGAAGTAGCCATAAGGTTATTAGAGTAGAATAGAAGTGAGTTAAAAGGAAGAGAGAAAAGGTTGGAGAGATGGGAGGGTTCATGTAGGCTCCTGTCAATGATAGATCTATGGGCTTAAAAGAGAAAGTTTTAGTTGCTTTTTGAACTGATTTGTATTTGGGATGCTTCTAATAGAGTTAGGAAGTTTGTTTCAGGCTAAAGACAGAGTGTAACTGTAAAGAACCTTACCAGGTTTTCATTGGGTTTATGTATGTCAAGGAGTTGTTGGGCAGAGCTTCTGAGAGATTCTAGTAGGGGTGTAAAAGGAAATGAGGGAGGAGAGGGAGAGGCAGGCAGTAGGTTTGTGTAGGATGGAGTGTGCGATTTGTAGCTGTGAGATAAGTTGCTGATGGGGGAATCCTGGCCATTGTAGTTTTTTTACTACAATGCAATGGTGTGATTTATAAAGTTGGTTTGTTGCAAATCTGACAATTTTATTACATGTTTCTTCAAGTTGGGAGATTGATGTGGATTCTAAGCTTGTGAGGATGGGAGCGGCACCGAGAAGGCATGGCAGGAAGAAAGCCCTAGCTATGGATAGTTTAGCATCTGGTGTAAGGGATTTTTTGTTGCGATACAGTAGACCCAGTTTCTGACACACTGATAAATGCGCTGATCAAATTTTAGTGGGTCATCTATTATGGTGCCCAGGAGTTTAGTATGTGAATCCACTTTGATAATGGTGTTGTTTACAGAAGAGATGAAAAAGGTGGATTTGTGGTGTTAGAGTGATCTTGGTAGGAAGAGTAAAAGTTTAATTTTTTTTAGGGTTTAGGATAAGTTGGTTTTCATTAAGCCTTTGGCGAAGAATGTGTTTTGTGTATGTGAATGGAGATATGACGTTGTCAGAGGTGGAAATGAGTGTTGAGTTGTCCGTGTATTGGAAAAGAGTTGCGTGGCCGCACTCAGAGTGGAGGTGGTTGGTAAAGATACTGAACAGAAGGGGGCCTAAGACAGAACCCTGGGGGACACCTGTTTTTACAAGCAGGAAGTGAGCCATTGGACAGATTGCAATCTATTAGTAAGACAGCAGAAGAACCACTGCAAAGTAGGGAGACAGAGGTTAGTTTTGTTAGTAGTTTAGAGTGAGACACTGTATCAAATGCTTTGGATAGGTCAAGGAAGAGACAGGACACTAGTTGATTAGGTCAAAGAAGAGACAGGACACTAGTTGATTATTATCTCTGGCCTCTGCAACTGTATGAGTAAAAGATAAGAGGGCAGTGGCAGTACTGTGGTGTGTCTGAAAGCTGTGTTGGGTAGGAGTTGAGAGGTTTTCATAGATTACGTATTTAAGCAGTTTAGGGTGGATGCACTTTTCAAGGATTTGAGAAAGTGGTGATAGGATGGCAATTGGTCTAAAGTTAGAGGGTATCTGTGAAGTTGCTTCCTTTGTGCAGTGGTATAGTGTAGCAAGATTTCCAGGTGTTTGGAACTGTGCCTTCTTGAATAGATCTGTTTATTAGAATAGAGATAGGGAAGGCTATGGAGTCGGCAGCCAGCTTCAGAAGGGGGTGCTAGTTTATCAGCAGATGGTGAGCAGGGTTTAAGTTTTTGAAGAAGAGATTTGATATAGGGGGTGGGGACAGGTTTAAGACAGAACAGGTTTTTATTATGAGTACGAGAAGTGGGAGAGTTTGGGGGACTGGAGTTATGGTCAAAGTGAGTTAGTTTGTGGATAGTGTCTATGAAGTAGTTATTAAGCAGGGCACCAGTCTCCAGTGGTGAGTTATTAGGGAAGGAATTTGGGGTTTATGGGCTACCAAGATGAAGGATATTATGGACAGCGGACCAGAATTTTTTAGGGTTGGACATGTGGTTATTTTGTGCAGTAGTATAAATTTTTTCTTGTCCTGGTAAATGTGTTTTTTTGTTAGGTTTCTGATTCCTTTTTATTTTGTAGTAGGGTAGGAGATTTGGTTTTCTGCCAGGTTTTCCAGATACTATCCCTTTTGTGCACGAGGGAGTGGGTTTCTTTTGACAGTCAATGTACACAGGTAGATTTTTATCCTAATTTATCTTTGGGGAGCAAGTGAGTCTAAGACGTCAAGGAAAATCTAGTTACATTTTTCAACAGTTTCATTAAGGGGAGGGTGGTAAAGGAAGGACCAGTTACTGGATGCCAGTTTAGAGTTAAATGATCCTGTATCAACGAAGGATCATTTATGGCAGTCTCTGTATATGTGGGTTCTTAGTATTTGGAGAGAGTGTCTTTGGATGTGAATAGGTTGGTGGTCACTAAGAGTTGGGTAGGGTCTCGGGGTTATGGTAAAGATTTGGGTCTGTAGTAAGTATCCAATCAAGAATAGAGGTGGAACTAGAGTTTCTATTAAGAGTTGGGGATGTGATGAGATATTTGAAGCCATGCAGGCTAATAATAATATTTGGAGAGTCTGTCATAAGTTTTGACCAGTCTATGTTTACATCCCCTAGAATGGTAGTTTCATAGGATATGTTGTCGGACAGTCATGAAAGTATATTTTCTTGGACTGTAATGTTGTTTCCTTGTGGGATATAAATTGAGGCTACAGCAAACTTTTTGTGGGAATTCAAGAGACAATTTAGTACAATTAGTTCAGAAGGGTAAAAACTTGGTAATGGTGTTTGTAGGAGGATAGACTGAGATCAGAGTAGAGAACTGCAACACCACCACCTTTTTTGTCTCTCTATCTAACCAAAATATACTGTAACTGGGGGGGGGTAGGAATTTGTTATTAGCTATGTGAGGGTTTAATCAAGTTTCAGCTATGGCTAAAATATGAGGAGAGTGTTGAGCTACACAAGAGTGTAGTTCTTTGGTTTTATTGAGACGGCTTTGTAAGTTAATTGAGAACAGATCTAGGTTTTTAAGAGTGGAGCAATAGGGAGGAGGCAGGGATGTGTTAGGTGGAGGCAAGGGTGGGAATGGGTGCATGCTGGTGTTGAGTGCAGGGAATGAGGAATTGGGGTTGGGGTGTGTGCCACCAGCTAAGAGAAGTGTAATTTTAAGTAATGTTGGATGTGGACAAAGTGGGTTGAAGCGACAGAACAATACTTTAAGTTGGTCAGTGGGGGAGATGTGAGTGAGAATTTTGACCTTGTACAGATGGAAATGGGAGGTGATAAAGAGTGATGGTGAGATGTAGGAGGAGTAAAGAGTAGGGGTCGGGTTTAAATAGTGTATTGAGTTGTGGTATGAGGTGAGTTGAGTAAATAAGATAAAAATTGGGATGCTTAAGTGAAAGTAAGGTATAATGTTGGGAGTGTGAGAGGACGGGAAAAAATGATATCAAGCTAGCTGGAGAGTAAATAAAAGTTAGTGGAAATGAGGTGAGTGTGGTATGTAACTAGGTTGTGTAATCCAATTGGAAGGTGGAAGTGAAAGGGGTGGAGAGCAGTAAATGAGGACAGAGTATAAATCAAATGAGTTTGGGGGTGAGTGTGAATGGGAGTAGGGGAGCGAGGCCAAATGGAGCAGGTTGACCCATGACACAGCCCAGCCAATGAGCTTTGGAAAAACAACCAGTTAAGAAAAAATTCTATAACTGCGGTCACGTGCGGCTGCCCTTTTATACATCTTTAATCTTGCACATAAAGGGAGTGGGACAGGGAAAGAAAAAATACATCCAGTAGTGTGCACACCTTAATCAAATAACACAAGAGGTAAATTTTAACTGCGACTTTGCTTCTAAAATCGGAAACCTACTCTTGTTGCAGTTACATTTTCTTTGCACTTGACAGCGTAAACTGGAGAGGGTTCCAGTAGCGGTGCATTTCTCTGTTAACAGTGCTGAGTACTTATCTTCAGGACTGTTGCAGGGCATGCTGGACAGTGTGGCTAACAGGGGACTGTAGAAAAAAAGAGAGAGAGAGAAAGTTACGTCTAGAGGGGGAGTAATATGGGAGAAACATAGAAGAAGAACTGAGGACTGGTAGAAGTTGTTAGGATAAAAAATGTATTCAATATATTGCACAACACAGATTATTATTCCCCTCTCTCCCAGATGTAAAACCACTTGCATACTTTCAAAACCCATTAACCTTTAGCCTTGAAGAAAGCAGTGATCTATTACTGCACTATTATCATCTTGCCTCCATGAAAATTTAAAAGACAAAAGTAAAATATAGTCCTCTGCTGCAGGCTGAGACAGAAGCTGAAACATTTATTGCTACAGGAAAACATTTTATTATATTTGGTTTTCCCATATTTACTTGTTTCCACTTAAAATGTGTTACTAGATTGAGCCAATGGTCTCAATCTAACAATTCACCTATGCAAAAGTCAAAGAAAACATATCAGCTGTACATATATTGTGATCTGTGTATTTTGACTCTAACCCTGACCTTGATAACCCAAGATCACAGCCTATTAACGTAAGCATACTTTTGTCTATCTTTTCTCCTCTTTCTGCACTGTAATACCTACATTTCCTAATAGTAAAAAGAAGAAAGGAAGTGAAGAGGAAGGCAAAAGGCACCGGTTTAAAAACCTTATCACAAACAAGAACTAAATATACTTTACTATAAAATAAGTAATTCATATTGTGAAAAGTTTCATATAAATGCTGTTAAGAAAAGAAATCATTTCACTTACAGTTACTTTTTTCCTTCCTCTTCCCCTCTCCTCAGAGTCCTTCTAATCATTAATGACGTAAAGTGAAGCAAAAGCTTTTCAGGTCCTCAGTCAACAGAGGTTCACTCTTTCCACTTATTCTTATACAGCCATATTTCACAAATGCGACTGATGCTTTGCAGCCTCACATTTATTCACTATTTTCCATGACCATGTTGGTAGTGTTCTTCCTGTTCACCTCCATCTCCCAACTCCAGATCGGTTCAATTCCATGGTACTCCCGATATTTCTTGTCAACTCCTGTGCTTTTCTCTGTCTCTCAAACATTTTCCTTTGGATACGGTAGCTTGAATCTCACACTGCTTCTTGACATTCTCTGATTACTGGAATAAATTTATTTTTTCCATGGTGTACAGTGAATAATCATTTTCCACAAACTCTCTACTGTCTTTTAATACTTTGCCCTTTTGCCACAGTTTTGTCAGGATCAATTCTTTCTGACAGTAGGTTTGCATCTTTACTAGTACAGCAGAAAATCTCATATTTTCTGTCCATGCTCTGGCCTGTCATTTTACCATTTTTGAAACATCTCTTCTTAACCAGTCTTTTCTTCATTTCAACCTCACAGTTTTGCAGTCTTATCAGTTCAACTGAACAGCTGTTTAAAACTTCTTTAAACAGTTTTGAGTTGATATACTCCGTCAGTGTTTCATTTATTTTAATCAGCTCTGAGCACATTTGATTTATTTTTTCCTCTAAATTACTGGAAGACATCTCTTGCACCAAAGCTGGAGCTTAAACTGCTTTTTGCAGAACAGCTGCAGGATTCTTTCCAGTGTTTCCTATTCACCTTTTCTAGTTGATTCTCTTTCAAGTTCTGCTAGTTTCTTCTTTGCAGCCATCCAGGCAGTGTACTTACTAGTCAGTAACTGAATTTTATTCAAGCTTACAATATTACAGGCACTTGTCTCTCAGTTTCTGTTCTCATACTAAGAGAGCTGAAGTTAAACTGCTGACAAGTGTGCAGCCATCTTTGAAGTAGAGATCTAAATTCCACAGTTTTCTTGGGCAAGAAGAAGCTATAACACTTAGAATGGTTCTATCTCGACTTTCTTTGAGTTGTTGTTTCTGGATCAGAACAAAGGGAAGTACGCCACAGATAAAGATCCAAGTTTATCTGAAAGAGAAAGCATCTGGCCCCACACTATGTTGTGAGGTAAGAGATGAGAAAATGTCTTTACCTGCCTTCATTGCTGTAACTACTGGCAAACATTTACCTGTGAGAGTCCCCACATCTGTACTCTCTCTAGAGAGCAGTTCCCACTCATGAGCCACTGTTCTCTTCCTGCTCATGGCATCTACCAAATGTTTCTGCAGATTTGAAACATGGACTGCTTAAAGATGCAGGTTGAGCTGTAAAGCTATTGCCCAGATTTGGACTCTATGTAGAGAAGAAAAATCTAATTCCACTTGCTTGTTTATCACATTACTTGTAGTACTGTCCGTTTCTGATGTGCAAATGTTCTGGCTCAAAATTGTCCTGAAAAGCTAGTCTTTATGGAGCAGTAAACTGTAAAAAACAACATCCCAATCAATCCTTAACCAGTTCCACAGGTTTATGAGATGGCACTGTATTTTTCTCATATGAAGTGTGGCATGAGGTACCTGGAGGATGCAGGATCATAAAAAGCTCTCAGAAGTTGACTTGCAGTCATGTCTTGCTGCTAGGCAAAAGCCTGCCAGGGCTATTGTAATCTTTATCTGCTTTTCCTTTGTAGGGAAAACTTTCATTATCTGAATCTTTAAGTGCCCTTAGAAAAGTTGTTAATGATAAAGCAGTGACAGAGCAGGCTTTTTGTCATTTACTCTTAATCCCAGAGACTGAAGAGCAAAATTATTTGTTCTACATGATGAAAATAAAGTTATGTACTTACCATAGTGCTAGACCCTTTCATTTACGTCTGTCCAATACGACATATGGGTGCTCGAGGTCACCTGTCAGATCCAAATAGCATCTTCAGGGCTCCAGCCTCCACCGCTTAAGAATTTCTTTCCCATAATGTATCAGTCTCTCTAACTAGCTCAGATCTAGACTAACACCTAAGAGCTGGTTGTGAGATACTGTGTCCCATTTAAGAAACAAACAATCCTTCAGGTCCTACAAAAGAAGGAAGGGCAACGGTGGGACCATGGGAGGGTTGTCGTACATAATTTTCATATCCTCTTCATTCAGTCCGTCCAATCCAACACATGGGTCAGAATTCTCAGCTATGCATTTCCTAGGGGGTCTCATGAAAGGAGACCTTGTAGGATAGTAGCACATAAGTATGCTCAGACTCTGAAGAAGGAGTACAGTATATAATGACTTATAAAGGTATGCATGATCAAGTAGGAGAATCACAGATGTCACTTCTGGAGGAAGATCTGAAGAAAGCTGTGAAAGTGGCAATAGCCTTAGATGAATATGCTTTGGATTTCCTTATCTATGTCACAGTCTGGTTGTTGTAGGCAAAGATAATACTGTCTGAAAGTCATCTAGAAAGGGAGACATTAGAAACTTTATCCCATGCTATTAGGGGCAAAGGAAACAAAGAGCTGTTCATCTTTTTTAAAGGATCTAGTTCTTTGCAACTGCCTATGAACACCCAATGTACAAAGAATGTATTATCCCTTGTTTCAGTTGTTGCTTGTCTTTCGGCTTTTCCCGGTAAGGGGTCGCCACAGCGGAACTCCGGTCCACTAATGAATGGCAGTAGATTTTTACGAAACGCTGAGGTGCCAACTCAACGCCCAACCTTCAACGAAGGCACGCCCATTTACGCAAGCATGTCTTTTGAACACTACCCAACCGCGGGGAGGACATGCAGACTCCACAAAGAAGGCACTCCCAAGCCCAGCCGAGAATCAAACGGGAAAACCTCTTGCTGTGAGGTAACAACGCTACCGCCGTACCACCGCGGCATATACTATTATCCCTTGTTTCAGTGATTTGAAAAAATACTGGCAGATTCAGGTAAGTTGGCTTCTGTTGCTACCTCAGGGATAAAAGAGGGGTTAGTTTTGACAGAAACCCTATCTCTATGAAAAAGAATGTAAGATGGGGAAGAAGACAAGGCTTCACATGTTTGGATACCCACCTGCTTGAGAAGATGGTTACTAGTAAAACTTCTTTCTAGAACAGGAAATTCAATTTAACTGAGGATGCCAGATGAAAGGGAGACTTAGTTAGGGCTTCCAGTACTAGAATCAGATCTCAAGGAGGTAGATGATCTTTGATTGACAGTCTAAGAAGAAAGACTCCTTTCATAACGGCCTTGCAGACCTTGCGAGAAGCCAGAGAATGGTCTCCGAAATCTACATGAAAATTGGAAATCACCACCAGACTGTCAAAAAGCTAGAGCCAGATTGGAAGACAGACTACAGAAAATTTGAAATAAATTACATCAGAAACAGTGGCACAACATGGGTCAATATGCTGACTATCTGCCCACATGCGTGAACCATTTCCATTTACTGTGGTAGATTTTAACAGTGGGCTCTCTTCTGTGAAGCAGTGGGGAGTCTAACTACCTCTGCTGGGAGACAGTGATCCATGGCCATTAATGGAAATAGAAAAAAATAGTGATTAGTTTTAGATTTGTAATGTCTTGGTGAGGCATGCTAGAGGGGTGAGAGACTAGATCTGGGATGGGACCCAAAAGCCAAGGGAGGTTTTTAAATGCAGTCTCATGAGGGGGGAATCAGATTTGTTTGGGCCAGAAGGGGTTTATGAGAACGATAGTTGCCTTGCATATCATTGCTTTCTGGAGAAATTTGGAGATGAGTGGATAATGTGGATAAGCGTAAAGTACATTGCTAGGACAGAGCCTGTCACGGTGACTGTCCCAAGCAGGAATCAAAGCACAGAATTTGCTGTGCTTGGTGTTCTGTGGAGAGGCAAAGAGGTCACAGAAAGGACTGTCCCAATGAAGAAAAACATGGCTGGCTATTGTTGGTATGTCAGACCACTTGTGAGGGATGATGACAGTCCTGCTGAGCCTGTCCACCAAGCAACTGGAAACTTCAGGAATGGGTGTTGCCACAAGAAAGTTGTGTGAGGTCATCACCCACTGCTGCTAAACCTTCAGAGCTTCCCAACACAAGGGGTAAGATCTGGCTCCCCCCTACTTACTGATGTACCAAACTACAGTCAAACCGTCTGTATGGAGATCACACCTTGGGAAAGATGGTCCTCAAGTTCCTGCAACACTAGGAGAACCACCCTTATCTCCAAAGACATTTATGTATGAATTCACATGTACGTCTGACCACTTACTATGGACCAGATTTATCTCATAACAGCCCCCCCACCCCCAGGAAAAAGGCATTTGTAATCTCAGCTGCTATAGAGTTTGGGGTCACAAAAGATTTACCCCACTAATACCAGAGGAGAAGTCAGCTACCATCTGAGATTAGACTTGCATAAATTTGTGATAGATGCAGTTTTGGATGACAGTGTAGGCACTGAGACCACTGAGCTTGTAGGAACTACTGAAAAATTCTCATGTGAAAGTGTGTGTACTACACCATTATTAAGAAAGAAGCCATGAGTCCCAGTACTCTGAGAATCAAGGCAGCTAAAGGAGCAAGTGAAAGGAGGAGTTACTGGCTAGTCTTTCTTAGGGTTCTTTCTTGTGGAACAGAAACTATGAAATGGGTAGTGTCTAGCCTGCATTCTATGAAGGTGAGTACCTGGGAGGACATCATGCAGGACTTTTGAAGACCGACTGTAATTCCCAGTGAAGAGCCGAGATTGTGCAATTAGTTCCTGGCTTTGAGGAGTGACTATCTAGGGGGCAGCTAGAAGTCAATCTTCCCAGTACAACAATATTTTGTACCCCACATAAGTCATATATGGGCTGCTAGTCCAAGATTGGCCTGAGGTCCTTTGTTTTCCTTGGAACCAGAAAGAAGAATAGAAGCCTTTCTCAATCTGGTCTAGTGGGACCTACTGGATTACTCTTTTTTTTCTAGAAGAGAGTTTACCTCTCTTAGAGCCACTTCTGCTTGATTAGGTGGACAATTTGGCAATGCCCCCATTGTCTGGGGGTGGGATTATGAAAAAGGGAATGTAATAGCCTCAAGAGGCCAAACTCTCCTCTGAAGCATTAACTCTAAGATGTTGCTAAAAGAGGTGTCCTCCAGAGGGATTTGTGAGGAATGCTTTTGATCCTCTGAGTCGAAATCTGTGGTGGGAGATTCTGAAGGAGAATCTAGATGCTTCTTGCATGTTGGAATGTCAGGTGATGAGTTTTCTGACTCATCAGAAGACTTAGTCTGCTGGTCTGATGAGACTTGAAGGTCAACTCTGGCCCAATATTGCCCAATGGTAAGTAGGCATGACAGGACCTGTGATAATATTTCAGCTGGGGGCCAATCATCCACCCCAGCACCAGAAAACCCAAGCCAATCTTGGTCGATCTGAGCAGCCTGCTCAGCTGGTGAGATCTGATCCTCCCTGTGGAGGGATGGACCCTAAGATTGGATGGCCTTGATGCAGAAATTTATTGGGCCACTGGGATCAGTCTTGAGTCCTTGGTGGTCTCCCTCACCTGCACTACTAGTCTTTATAGCAGATAAGACAGGGTTGTGCCATGGTAATATACCACATGACTGTGGTATTGTCTGTTTTGATCATCAGGGGTCCTTGGCTTTCTAAAGGCCCTGAGGTTAAGATCACTGCTATCATGTTTTTCTTTCTTTTATGTTTATGTGTCTCTTGGACATACACTTGTCTCAAACACCCTGGACCTTCAGCTCTCCTGAATGGAGACCCCACGCATTATCTGCTGCCTTTGTTGTTAGCACCTGGGACCTAGTTTGTTAAACTATGTACTATCTGCCATGCAATATCTTTCCTTATGCACGGAAGCAAATGAGTACTTGTTTGTAAGCAGCGGAGATGCTGGCTGGCACCACTGGAATTTTCTCATGTACATTCTGGCCAGTGGGGCCATTAGAATGCAATATGGTATGCAGCCTAGCCAAATGAGTATTTCTCTGGCTGATATATTGCTGAGATGGACAATCCTGCTGAAATGCTGGGAAAGGAACAGGGTGTTGCCTGAAGGAAGAAAGGTCCCCTGATTTTCTGAGTCCATTACAGCTCTCAGGAAGTTAACCAGTGTGGCTGGAGTTGGGATTTCTGGAAGTTTAGGGGTTGGCCTACCATCTATAACCAGCCCATCTTAACTTCACCAGTTCTCTGAATTTCCAAAACGAATGGAGCCTGAATCAGTTAATCATCTAAATAAGGGTAGATGCATAAGCCTTTTGTCCTAAAAAAAGGCAATCAGTGAAGCTAGGCATTTTTAAAGACCCTGGGAGCAGTACACAAATCAAGGGGCAAGGCAGTAAGCTGGCAATAAGAACCCTCTGCTTGAAATCATAGGAACTGTCTCCATGAGCTATGCTTACATCTTCCAGATTCAGGGTTATCAGTAAGACTTCCTGGGAGAATCAAGTGGATCAGTTTTTGCAAATCCTGCATTTTAAACTGATACTAGAAGGAATTTGTTTAATCTAGGTAGGTCCAGATGGGCCTTCAAGATCCTTCTTTTCTTGGTACTAGGAAAAGTCTAAAATCCCACTCCTTCCCATTTTCTGGTATGAATTCTAAGAACACCTGGGATTGAAGACTTAAAACAGCTGGAAATCTAGGTGTTATTTAAAATTGCAGGTAATAACCTGCCCTGTGAGAACTCTGTCCTGGCTGCATGTTTTTTTTTTTTTTTTACCACTGGGCTGCAAAGAGTGATAATCTGACACCTATTTTCTTTTGTTTGTAAGAAAGGGAAGGGGGTGCTATGAAGAGGCATAGATGCTTACAGTTGGACCCCTTGGATCTGAGTCCCCCCTCCAAAGTGTACTTCTTGAGCTAGTTTGTTCCTTTTTATTAAATACTTGTCCTTTTTACACTTTTTGTAGTTTTCCTTTGCTCTGCTTAGAACGAAAGGGAGAGCGTTAACTTGGGTAGTTTTTGACATATCTAGTCTAGCTAAAGGGCTCTGTTTGTCCTTCCTCCTCCCAAGTTCCTTCTTGAGCTTTGGCACTCTCCCAAATATAATGAATACCGCAACAGTAACAGGGAAGGACATAGTACAGTTGTGTAAAATCTTACCATAACAGCAGATGTCCTTCCCTTCACTGTTGCAGTAATCACACCCTCCCTCCTCCCCCTGGTCTACTTCTCTTCCAGATGTACTAGTTACCTCTTGGTTTTCCTTGGAGTGGTGTTCTTACTGGGGCTTTCAGTTCTGAGGATGGTATGCCCTGACATCATCTTTATGCCCTATGCTACATGAGGAGCACACCTGTGACGTACGGTGCACCTTAAAGCAACCTAAGGCTTTGGTATATTGGTTGGACATTGTGCTGCCCTAGGCAGGGAATCCAAAATCTAGGGTAGCTAAGGTGTATACCTTCTTACCTAGCCTTTCCATGGTTCTGCTGTCTTTAACAGAAGGCAGTAATTTCGGTGAAGGAAACAATTGAGAAGGCTTGTCAGAGGCTACAGATACCACTGAGAGGTCAGCAGAAGGACACTTGAACAAAAAGTTACAGTCCTTAGGCACCTTATAATACACATCAGGTTTCTTGGGAGCAGGGAGCTGAGAATCAGGAGCTAGTGAGGCACTGGAAAATGCATCCAACAAATCAGCCAAAACAGGAGGAATAGCAGGTTTAGGAGAGTCTCTCTGCAGCAACTCATTGTACCTCTTATGGATCTCAGAGACCTGAGCACACTCCCATTTAAAAAACTCCATCATCCTGGAGACCCCCCCCCCCCAAAAAAAAAGAAAATCTCTTCAAATGGAGTATTGGGACTGGTACATTCCTCTTCCTCTGACCCATACTCCTTCAAAGAAGATGGAATTTGAGAAAAGTAAGCAAAGGATTCCTCATCAGAATCTGACTCTTCCTCACAGAAATTCTGTTCCCTGGGTCTTTTAAGTGGAGTAGAAGACCAAGGGGAGCTGGAACACCCTGAGGAGGTTTCAAAGCCATCAAAGCATTAAACAAACCCTGAGTGAAGGCTTCCCACTCATTCTGTGGATCCTTATGGACAGTAGAAACAGGTTTAGTTTTTTGTTTTTTCTTTTACGGGATGGCTGCCTTATAAAAGTTGAAAGGCTCTGACTCAGGATGGCATTCAATAATAGTTGTAGGGACTTCTTCCCTGACTAAAATCTGAGGAACTCCCCTAGACTCCTCGGAAATAGTCAGCTGTGGCTCCTCTTGAAGTCTGAAATTCATGTCTGCAAAGCCACATCGGATGTTCTTAAAGTCAGATCCTCATCGGTCTCCAAAACCGGTCATAGCAGAGGAATCCAACAATAAAGTCAGGTGAACTTCGGGGCGTTCACCCACCTTGAGAGAAATGTCCGTCAGAGGCTGGACAGAAGAAGATTCCGGCCTAGGCTTCTTAGCTTTTTTCTTCCCTAACAGTTGTCCCTCAGGGCAGGCAGTTCACTCCATAGTATCTTTAACGAGAAGTTTAAGTCACTGATTCTCCAGATGCAGCGCCAAGGAAGAAAGCTTACTATGCAGAGGTTTTGTTACAAAAGCCTGACAGATGGAACAGGATGTATGGTCGTGCGAGGTGCCACGCAAAACAAACACTGCTCGTGGTGGTCATTATGGGGAATCCATCTCTCACACTGGCATTTACCCTTCTTCAATGACATGAAACCCCATAATCAAAAAGACAACTAAAAAAGAAACCCCAATGGAGCGCTTATCTGCAATGGCTCGGAAACCAGCAACAGAACATAATAATTCAAACCAATGATCAAGAGATGGTGTTCAGACTGGCAGAAAAGAATTTCAGAGGATGGTACATCCAGACGTTCCCTGCATGTCCTATGCTATGCAAGGAGCATACATGTGACATACAGCGTGCTTTAAAGCAACCTAATGCTTTGGTATACTGACCAGGTGGCGGGCTGCCCTAAGCAGGGATTTCCAATTGTAATGAGTAATGCAACAGTGATATGGAAGGACATCAAATGATATAATACATACAGCAGACTCAGAGAAAAAGTGATACAAAAAGTGAAACTTAAGTAGGGCTGAAGGCCAGACAAAGTACAGTTGTGTACACTTACCATAAATGTAGATGTTCGAGTGTATTCACTGTTGCAGTCATTACATTTGGTAATCTGCTGGCAGGTTGCTCTCAGTCGGCCTGAATAACAAAGTCTTGGGTTTTGCGTCGGTTGCTGTCTCCTCTTCCATGACATCAGGGGTATAAAACAGGCAGCCGACACCATTTTATTCAGTTTTTCTTGCCAGAGATGTCAGGTGCCCCCCCCCCCCAAAATGAGGAGCAAAAAAAAAATGTATATATATATATATATATATATATATATATATATATATATATATATATATATAAATAAACAGCAATATATGAAAATGCTCTTTTAGCAACATAAACTTTACCTTCATCTCAAAGCAAATACACCCCAAAGGCTTTAGAGTATAGTGAAGAAAAGAGAAGTTATAGAAAAGGGGGATGGCGGGTGGGTAACCCGGACTGCAACAGTGAATACACTTGAACATCTCCATCTATGGTACGTGTACACAACTGTACTATGTTCTTCATGTTTAACTGTTGCAGTCATTACATTTGGGTAGAATCCCAAAGCTATGGATGGGAGGATGGAACTAAATTGTGTTAGGAGCGGCTATAAGGCCCTGCAGAACTGCAGTGGCAAAGCCTGCCCTGGATTTAGAAAAGACAGGCAAATGATAATGCTTTGTGAAGGTATGAACAGAGCTCCAAGTAGCAGCTTCTAGAATGCCTTTGGTTGGAACTCCTCTGAGAAAGGCTGCTGAGGTAGAGGCAGCTCTGGTGGAATGTGACCTGATTCCCTTGGGTACAGGTTTACCATGATGCAAGTAGCAGAAACGAATGCAGTGGCTTATCCACTTAGAAATAGTCTGCTTTGATATAGCCTTCCCCTCTGATTCTGAAGCAAATGCCACCAGCAGTTGTTCAGACTTTCTTAGAGATTTGGTCGTGTTTAAGTACCATCTTAGTTGTCTGTGTACATCCAATGAATGCAGAATCTGCTCCCCCTTGTTCTGCGGATTTGGGTAAAAAGTTAGCAGGTGAATAGTTTGGTTAAGAGCTACACTGGATACCACCTTAGGTATAAACGAAGGATTGGTCCTGAGGGACACCCTGTCCAGGTAAAATGTAATAAAAGGCTCCACAGCCATGAGAGCCTGTAGTTCTGAAACCCTTCTTGCAGAAGTGATTGCCAAAAAGGAAAGCTGTTTTCCAAGATAAAACTTTATATCCGCAGTAGCTGCTGGTTCAAAAGGAGGCAGGGTGAGTTTTTCCAGCACAAAATTGAGGTCCCATGCAGGAGTTGGTGATCTTCTAGGAGGCCTTAAATTTGTGGCCCCTCTAAGATACTGTTTTAGCAGAGGATGAGAAAAGACGGGAGGCTCCATGTTGTAATGAGCTGAGATGGCAGAGGCATGGATTTTTATTAAATAGAAGGATAGGCCCTTGTCAAGCATCTCAGTCAAGTGTAAAATCTGAGGGATATTTGGTTTTGCTGTGTGTCTGTTCATTGTGCTTGGTTCCAAGCACAGAATCTTTTCCATTTATCAGCATAAGATTTTCTAGTACCAGGCCTTCTGGCTTCCAAAGTGACATCCATAACAGCTTTACTGAGAGGTGCTGTTTGAATAATTACATGATCAGCCATGCTGCAAGGTTCAGAGTTTGGAGCTGAGTGTGCAGAATTTGATTGTTCTGCTGAGACAGTAGATGAGGTATCTGAGGCAAGTTCCAAGGAGGGAGTTGAGACATATTCCTTAGAATTGGGTACCAGTGCTGGCGAGGCCAGTCCGGAGCAATTAGGATCATTTTTGTTTTTTCCTGTCTGACCTTTAGTAAGACCTTGGAGAGAACAGGCAGAGGGGGAAAGGCGTAGACTGACAGGTTTTTCCAACTGAATGATAGGGCATCCACTTTCCATGCTTGTCTGTGATAAGTCCTTGTGCAGAATTTGTCCAGTTGATAATTTTGGGGGGAGGCAAATAGATCTATGTCTGGGCTCCCCCATTTCTGTGCTACCACGCTGAAGACTTGTGGATCCAGTTTCCACTCGTGTGGGTCCATAAGATTTCTGCTTATGTCATCTGCCAGAGTATTTTGTTTTACTGGCATGAACTGAGTTTGAAGATGTACTTGGTAAGTCAAGGCTCTGTTGACAATGCCATGGCTAGTATGCAAAGGGGGTAAGAATGTGTACCTCCCTGCTTGTTTATGTACCACATAACCATGGTGTTGTCCGTCTTTATCAGTAGTTGTCCTGGATGAAGTAAGTCCTTGAAGGCTGTCAGGGCATTCTGAACAGCTAGCATCTCTTTCTGGATGAGATGCAGATGCATTTGTTTTGGGCTCCATATCCCCTGAATGCATCTCCGCGCCAGGTGGGCCCCCCAAGCATAGTCTGATGCGTCTGTAGTTAGGGTTTGGGTGGCAGGGGGTAGAGTGAATGACAGTCCCTTGCTCTGGTGGCATGTCTCTGCCCACCAAAGAAACTCCTGTTGTAGGCAGGGAATGAGAGGAATCATTGTTTACAGACTGTGACAATGCTAACTCCGTAAACTTTTTAGTTACCATTGAAGTTTCCTCAAATGCAGTCTTGCATATGGAATTAGTAGAATGCAGGATGCCATGAACCCCAAAGCCTGCAGAATTTGTCTTGCAGATAACTGGGTTTTTGTTGCCATCTGTTTGAAGTATATAGTCAGTTGCCTTTGTTTGTCTGGCGTAAGGTAAGCCATCTGGGCAGTTGTATTCAAGCTTGCACCCAGGAATGTAATTTTTTGAGAGGGTACCAGTTGTGATTTCTTTTCGTTTATTGTGTACCCTAGGCATGTTAGAAGCCTTTTTACAAACGCCAGATGTTGAAGAAGAATGTCCTTGTTTTCTGCTTGAATGAGAGTCATCCAAGTAAGGATAAATTTGTACGCTTCTTTGTCTGCAAAATGCAATTACTGGTGCCAGGCACTTTGTAAAGACCCTGGGTGCAGTAGGTAAGCCAAAGGGCAGTGCAGAGAATTGGTAATGCATAAAACCTGCCTTGAAGCAGAGGTATCTTCTGCACAATTCCCTTATTGGGATATGCAGGTATGCCTCTTTTAAGTCTAGAGTCACTAACCAAGCATTCTTGCCCAGCAAAGGCAGTAGCTATTGTAAAGTCAGCATTTTGAATTTTGGAATGTCCAGGAACGTGTTCAGAATCAATAAGTCCAGTACTGGACGCCATGCATTGTCTTTTCTGGGTACCAGGAACAGCCTTGAATAAAAACCTTGTCCTTTTTCCTTTTCTGGTACTGGTTGAATAGCCCTCATATCCATGAGGGACATGACTTGTTTCTGAGCCTCTGCCCATTGATTTTGTGGCAGATCTAGCCAACCGTTTGGAATTGGCAAAGTATGGAAATGAAATCTGTACCCCTGGGATACTAAGTTTAATACCCACTTGTCCTGGGTAATTAACTGCCAATTTTGAGCATGAAGTGCTAATTTTCCCCCAAGGGGGCTGCCAAAAGATAAGTGCTTGGTGATGGTAGAGGGAAGTCATTGAGACTGCTTACTGCAGGGTTGTGCTTTGTTTCCTCCAGATTTGGAGGTGGAGGCATCCCATTGCTTTGACCTGTAAGAACCATGTGACTGGTACCTAGAGCCTTTTGAGCGCCTGGATTTGCCTTGAGAGGCTCTGTTGGACACAGGAAAGGACCAATTTTTTGTAGGCCAGTGCCTACTGAATCTGGGAGGCTGCACTTGTAAGAAATCGTTTACAGTTTGCATATATTTAGCTTTGTCTTCCATTTTCTTTAAAACCTCTTCAGCCTTATTACCAAACAGAGTATCATGCTGTAAAGGGGCATCCAACAATTTAGCTTTAACATGATCGGGCAGATTTTGCTCCTTGAGCCAGGCATGCCTTCTAATCACAGATCCAGTAACTGCGGCCCTGCAAGAGACCTCCAAGGAATCGAAACCACATTGCAAAGTATGCTTTCCAACCTGTTCTGCTGCATGCAATAATTCCTATAATTCTTTATTTTCCACACAATCAGAAATCAACATCATTTTCTGTTTCAAAGGCCTATAACATGCTGTTGATATTTAAGCATATGAAACTGGCAGTTTAAGGCACTAATTGCCAAGGTTACAGACGTATAAACCTTCTTTCCCCATCTATCCAGCCCCCTGGAATCTCTATCAGAGGGGTTAAGATTTTTGGCTGTAGAGGCCTTTACACCTTTGGGACACTGTGAGATAGTTTCAGAATCAGCAGCAGGATTTTTGAATAGTAATTTCTGGGAGTCAGGAACCCTGTAATATCTGTCTGGCTTACTAGGAGCCGGAGGTAGGGAATCAGGAGCCATGCTTGATTCCGAAAACACATCATCAACAATGTCTAATACAGGAGGTATAGCCAAAGGCCTATGCTGAGGAATAAGAAGGAAATCCCTAAGCCTCTTTTTTGATTCAGAGAAATCCTGACTCTCCCAATGAAAATGTTCCCTTAAAGTATGCAAGGTTTCTCCAAAGAATAATTCTCAGGAGGAGATGCAGATGGGATGGATTCTTCTGAATCCTCATAGGGTGGTATAGAAAATTCCTGATCAGAAGAGGAATCAGAAGAAATAGAAACCTGATCTGAAGATTCATAATCAGTGTCTTGCCTAGGCCTCTTAGCGGGGGGGGGGGGGGGGGGGGGGGACGCCTGATCAAGGTAATTAAGTCCTCAGCCATTATGATCATCTGTTTTTTAGGCATAGGGGCCTGAGCACGTGGCTCATGCGTCGGTTTTTTAGACTTAGAAGTTGTTTTTGATTTTGTTTTTGAAGCTGGAGTTGGTTTTATATAAAAATGTTGAGGCCTGAAAACACCCTCAGAAGCCGGTGCCTGCTCAGCGTCTCCGGACCCATCCAAGGGAGAGACATCCACGGGTTCAATACTCTGAGAATCTCGCAGCATACCGGACTCCGCATGGGTCTCGGTAGAGGCCTGCGACTCAAATGTAGCGGGTATCAGGGGCTGCGAAAGTGCCTCACTGAGTACTGGTGAACCGTCGAGTGGCTTAGGAGAAGCTTCGTCGTTGGTTTTGGACCTCGACGGTCTGCCTCTGTCCTTTTCATTGCGTTTTTTGTGAACTCTGGTAGTCGGATTGCTATCTGACAACATTTCAGGGTAATTAAATCTGTTTCCAAAATATTTTGAAGCAAAAATATACCGACGCTTAGTAGTGTGTTGATTAAATCTAGCACAAAACCAACAGCAAGGCACATTATGATCTGGGCCTAGGCAAGCAATACAGTGCAAATGAAAATCCTTTTGAGGTATTTGCTTGCCACAAGTAATGCAATTATTAACTTTTACTGACATCGGTAAGGAGCAAGAAAAAGTTTCCCCAACGGGGTACTTAGCTTTAATTGAAGACTTCGGTTCTGAAACTCCAATGTGAAAATTTCAGGAGTCGGCCGACCGGCACTTGCGAACTGCTTCTGCTTCGGGCACCGCGCGGCAAGAAAGACTGAATAAAATGGCGTCGGCTGCATATTTTATACCCCTAACAACCTAACGACATGGAAGAGGAGACAGCAACCAACGCAGGACCCAAGACTTTGTTATTCAGGCTGACTGAGGGCAACCTGCCAGCAGATTACCCAAATGTAATGACTGCAACAGTGAAACACAAAGAACATCTGCTGGAAAACAAGACAGAAGACATACTTACAGAAGTAAAGGAATTAACAATAGAAATGTGAGAGGAACTTTAGCTACATTTTGAACTCTGCCATTCCTGATACAAATCTGCAGAAACCTATATGAACGTATTCTTAGAGATTACTATTCAGTCTAAACTTATGGACTGTAAACATGGAATTAATGAATATGAATTGTGCACCACAACAAAATCTTTCACAAGATATAAAGAAACTGCCTGTCTCTGTGGCCCACAGAGATAATGCCCAGATTACAATCCAAGTGACCCAAGTTTGAACAGTGGCTCACACAGTGGAACAGCCAGGCAGGAAAGGATGGGAGTGAGCAGCCAGTGCCAGCATTCGCCATTGGGGGGGGGGGTCATTTTGGTTGACTGCCATCATTGTAAGTGGAGGCTTACAGGGCTCCAAGAAGGCCAGAAACAGGGACTTGGACTTAGCTCTCTCAAGCCAGTGAATGCTGACCTCATTAGCATGTGCATGGAACCATGGACATGCAAAGGAAGGATGCTGGAAGCCCCAAAAGTGATGTGGTCCAGGGGTGGGGTCAGGGCCTCATACGATACATCCTCATTGCCCAGATGCTGACAAAAGCACAGACCACCTACATGGCTGCCTGGATGATGCCCTCTTCTGTCAGCTTTCACCTCTGTGCTGGGTACTGAGGTAACTAATGGGCTCAAGAACACCAAGAGATGCTCCCTGGTCAGCAGGTACAAAGATAAAACATATACATGAATACAGACACAAGAAAGTTGTGCTCTCAGTACTCTAAAGATGGAACCAGTTGCTTTTCAACCATGTCAACATTTATGTCTATAAACACTGCAGGTGATGATTACTCCTTTCAGTAACTGCATTCTCCTGAACAATGTAGTTTCTTTTTTTCTGTTCTGTTGAAAGGAAGCTTACATTAGCAGCAATGAATGAAAATGCTATTCTTGGAAGAGGGTGAAGAAGAACTAAAGTACCCTGAAACTCCAATAAAAACAGGTGAACAAAATATACTCATTAAATCCTTCCACCAACTTCAATAGCTATAGGAAGAGAAAACAAAAAATAAATAAGTAAATATACACTTCAAGAAAGAGGGTACAAAACAGAAACTTTCAAGTGACGCAAGGCAATTGTATTCCATGGGAATAACATCTTCAAAGTGTTATAAAAATGTCTCCCATATGAAAGATGCAGAAATTCCTAGACTGCGGTACCATTTCATAATAAAAGATTAATAAGGTTAAAGAACAACCACTGAGTATCCAGTATGTTTTTAGGTTTTTTAATATGTTTGCACTTCTACTCTCTAACACTGAAATATACACAGAGTAATATTGGGTCTATTATCAATAAATGCAAATTGTCAGGTAATTACAACTTTTTTGCAAAGGGTTCTAACAAAACATTTATTTGAGTTTCTCTTATCAATAGCTTTAGACTTGTCAGTTGCTAAATACAATTTTCTGCAGAGGGTCCCAGCAAAATATTTTAGCAAGTGACTCGTTAAGTACCGCATTTTCCATATGTGATTCTTATCTCGCTCACAATTCAGCAAGAAGATGCTGACAGCTGCAGTCAGTTAGCGTAAATGTCTGGAAAGTATAGTCATGAAGGAGCAAGCAGGCCAACAGTGTCGACAGACCGTTTAGATTTTCATAGGTTCTTAAGTAAATACTAGGCTAGCTGCCCTTGTATGCCATTTTAAGCCTAGTAACATAATTCTGTATGAAAGTACTACAGAGTGAATTTTCCCTTTTGGATACGGGTTAATTCACTGTTTCATAGGCAGTACTAGGCTATCTACCCCTATGGGCCATTTTAAACCTAGCCAATAAGAATCAAACCCTGTACCTTGTGTCTGTGAGGTAAACATCTTGACTATTACATGCCAATCCCGAATCTCCTATACCAAGCTCCTATAAAGTCTGCCTGATCTCAAAATAATTGCTCTTTTTTCTGTGCATATATGCTACATGTACAACTGAAGATGTAGCAGGGATACTAAAATTATATCAGAACCCTTCAACTCAACAATTGCTAATTTAACAAACACACATCACTGTGGACACATTTACACTGTTTGCTGGTTCACACATATCCATTTTGTTTCATTTTGTGTTTAAAGTACTGGCAGGTAGTGCATCTGAGTTAGTCAGAATGTTGCCTGTCAAAAATAATGCACACTATGCCACGACTTACATGGTGTGTGCTTGACTACACCCTAGAAAAAAGTAGGACTACAATTAGTTGCTGATGAAGAAAGACAGACAACTTGATACTGTTCAAGTGTCTTAACAGATATACCAACTAATCAGCTGTAAATGCAAAAGTAGGAAAAAATAAAGTAGGCTCAATATTTTAAATGAAGCAGAAAGAAGAAATGTTTCACAACGTGAGAGACTTGTACCTGATCACACCTAGCAATGCTACCGACTTATCAAAATTAAAAGTGAAGCATTTTGCAGAAAATGTTTTAATATTCTAGTCAAGATCCTGGCAGAGAACGTGATGTTATGGTGCTCCCTGGTAATTCCTGCCTAGTGGAGTACTGAGCTAACAAATAAATAAAAAGGGCAAATATTTTTTTGCTTTTCATATAAATTGCTTGTTTCTCTACACTGCATCATATTTTGCTGACTGCTTCATCCTGTCTTTCAAGCCAGTAGTGCCTGCAAATGCCTTTTAACCCTGCTTCAACAAATGATGCTTCTGGGTAGAAAACCCCTCTGTAAACGAGGCACAAGCTGCCTTTCAGGACCCGTTGTGGTGCTCCCAATATTGTTCCTGCTGTAGAAGACAGCTTCTTTAGCTGCAACTGAATTCACATGATTATTAGTTAAGACTCACTAGCGTCACAATACGTTATTTAATATATGAGCGCCATATACAACAAAATCAAAATAAAATGTAGGCAACTTATCTCAGATGGGTTATCATGGTTAACAGCATAATGTAGTGTCATCTTTAAGAACACAATTTAGGAAAACAAATGCCATCAGTTTACACCTTTGAGACTTCTGTGTGATGGATTACATTTCCACCAGGTTACTAAATCAACAAATCTAACTCTCAGCAGAGTTGCTGTGATATAAATGTTCAAAATGAAAGTGAAGCAAGCCTGCCGCCATAGATAATTTTGAATTAAATAAAAAATGACAGTTTCCATAAAGCGTGTCTGAACACAGTTTTTTCCTCAACAGCAGCAGCTGCACGAGAAATCAATACTTCTAAGATGTTTGGCACCCTGAAAGTACCTTCATTGATGAAAACCCTGCCAGCACATCAGTACAGTTAGCGAAACCATAGCTACTTCAGACTTGTCAAATTAAGAAAGCACATTTAGTATTGCAGTTCAAATATGATCTAATTTGTATCAGAGAGGTGACTCTTTAGCACTAACTCAGCGTCCTTGACACATCTTGATGGCTATGCCTGGCATCAACACGGTGAAGCAGTGTGATACTGTAAATGAATTGCAAACCAACTTAGATCTGCTGCACCACCCCACTAAATTTTATTGACAGAAGGAGCACTGTGATATTGCCTGTCAATTGAAAGTATTTCTTTTCTGTACTCCCACGGGCAAAAGGTTTAGCATCTCCTGACACTTCACAATGGTAAGCCTATTAAAACAACATGGGTCATAGATTATGTTTTTCACACTAAGTCTTCAGAATGGTTGTATGAGAAAATGGTACATTTTGTTATAGAAACGTGTGTGTGTGTATAAATTTATATATATATATATATATATATATATATATATATATATATATATATATATATATATACACACACACACACACACACACATACATACACACACACATATAACACACACAACATACATTTTAGTGGTTTTGAGACTTTGTTCACGTTTATATATACATATATAAGCATTTCAATGTTTTCATATTTTCCTACATGCATCTTAGTACAAAAACTGACCAATCATTCCAAGCAAAACAGAAACACTGAATTATGCCATAAATCATCTTTGATCTTCATAGTCTGACTAGAACAGTTTTAACTTCCAAATACTACTGGTTCGCAAACACACTCTTCTGTACTGATCATAGAAATGAATGTTGCCCACCTTTCCAAAACATGGAATCCATTACCCGCAAAGAAGACTTCAACAAGAGTTACGGACTGGGACAGTTCTAGAATAACTTACAACAGCTTTACAACAAGTTTTAAATAAGTTACATACGCCAAGCTGACAGCAGCAAAAGAATTATAGTAGTAACTACCTGGTAATTCTGTATCATTATCAACAGAATAGATTCATAAGTATTCATTTCATTCATATCTTTTCCTGGGGTATATTTAAGTGAATGACATACTCATAATCTTCTTTCAGCTGTTCCCGTTAGGGGTCGCCACAGCGGATCACCTCTTTCCATTTCTTCCTGTCCTCTGCATCTTGCTCTGTCACACCAACCACCTGCATGTCCTCTCTCACCACATCCATAAACCTTATCTTAGGCCTTCCTCTTTTCCTGTTATCTGGCAGCTTCATCCTTAGCATCTTTTTCCCAATATACTCTGCATCCCTTCTCAGCACATGTCCAAACCAATGTAATCTTGCCTCTCTGGCTTTGTCTCCAAACCTTCCAACCTGGGCTGACCCTCTAATATACTTATTCCTAATCCTGTCCACCCTCGTCACATCCAGTGCAAATTGTAACATCTTTAACTCTGCCACATCCAGCTCAAACTCCTGCCTTTTTGTCAATGCCACTGTCTCCAACCCATATAACATAGCTGGTCTCACTACCCTCTTGTAGACCTTCCCTTTCACTCTTACAGGTAGTCATCTGTCACAAATCACTCCTGACACTCTTCTCCACCCACTCCATCCTGCCTGTACTCTCTTCTTCACCTCTCTTCCACACTCACCGTTACTCTGAACTATTGACCCCAAGTATTTAAACTCATCCACCTTCACCACCTCTACTCCTTCCATCCTCACCATTCCTCTATCCTCCCTCTCATTCACACACATATATTCTTAGTCCTGCTGACCTTCATTCCTCTTCTCTCTAGAGCATATCTCCATCTCTCCAGGGTCTCCTCCACCTGTTCCCTACTCTCACCACAGATCACAATGTCATCTGCAAACATCATAGTCCATGGGGACTCCTGTCTGATCTCGTCTGTCAACCTGTCCATCACCATTGCAAATAGGAAAGGGCTCAGAGCTGATCCTTGATGTAACCCCAACTCCACCTTAAACGCATCCGTCACTCCCACCGCAGACCTCACCGCTGTCACACTACCTTCGTACATATCCTGTACCACTCTTACATACTTCTCTGACACTCCTGACTTCCTCATACAATACCACAACTCCTCTCTAGGCACCCTGTCATATGCTTTCACCAAGTCTACAAAAACGCAATGCAACTCCTTCTGACATTCTCTGTACTTCTCCATCAACACTCTCAGAGCAAACATCGCATCTGTAGTGCTCTTTCCCAGCATGAAACCATACTGCTGTTCACTAATCATCACATCCCTTCTTAACCTAGCTTCCACTATTCTTTCCCATAACTTCATGCTGTGACTGATCAATTTAATCCCTCTGTAGTTACTACAGCTCTGCACATCACCCTTATTCTTAAAAATCGGTACCAAAACACTTTTTCTCCATTCCTCAGGCATCCTCTCACTTTCCAAGATTTCATTAAACAATCTGGTTAAAAACTCCACTGCCATTTCACCTAAACACCTCCATGCTTCTACAGGTATGTCATCTGGGCCAACAGCCTTTCCATTCTTCATTCTCTTCATAGCTATCCTTACTTCCTCCTTGTTAATCCACTGTACTTCATGATTCACTATCCTTACATCATCCAACCTTCTCTCCCTCTCATTCTCTTCATTCATCAACCCCTCAAAGTACTCTTTCCATCTCAACACACTCTCCTCGCTTATGAGTATGTTTCCCTCATTATCCTTTATCACCTTTACCTGCTGCACATCTTTCCTAGCTCGGTCCCTCTGTCTAGCCAATCAGTACAGGTCCTTTTCTCCCTCCTTAGTGTCCAAACTTTCATACAACTCTTCATATGCCTTATCCTTCGCCACCTCTCTCTTTGCCATGTACCTCATCTCCTTATACTCCTGTCTACTTTCTTCATCTCTCTGACAATCCCACTTCTTCTTTGCCAACCTCTTTGCCTGTATACTCTTCTGTACTTCCTCATTCCACCACCATGTCTCCTTGTCATCCTTCCTCTGTCCTGAAGCACCTTTCTAGCTGTCTCCCTTACTTGAATGACATACTGATTTGTCAAAAAGTGGTCCAACATCCTATTACACCTGATCATTGTTCACTGAAACATGCAATTATCATATTGGATAATGTATGCTTTTTCCTTTTCTCCTCTTTTGTGTGATTTTTGTAGTTAGCATAGATAAAGGTGTGGGAGTGCAGGGGGTTCTTCCCCCTGCACAAGAATTCTGTTTTTGGTGTTCTGTCATGTATCAGGATTGCCTAACAGTTGTGTAAGGATGTTGCCATTCCACTGTCATACAGTACCACAGATGGCATAATTAGAGCTGCAGGGACATGAGGGAGTGAATGGGGGCTTACAAATTATTATGTTTTTATAGATTGTTTTTTCAGTTTTTTGGGGGGGGTTAACTTGTTAACTTTAATTGTGGTTTAATGAAGCACAATCAAATGTGTCACTGGTATACACTCCCTTTTCTGCTCAGGTCAGAACAGCCAGATATAATCTAACAAATTAGCAAAGGATGACTACAGTTAACTCATAAAATGGCAAATAATAAGAGAACCCAGGTTAACATGTGAAAGTGGTCTGCTTACTCATCAGACTGTGGAAAGAAATGCAATCCAGCTGACCAAGCATCCTAAAGATCTACTGCTTCACCTGAGAGACAGACATCACAATTCACTGACTCAAGTAGTGTGTCAGCTCTGATGTGACATTCAGCAAGTTGTACCTACAAAATTTGGAAGGTTGGACCACCACTCCCCACCACATGCCACTGACAAAAGGACCAGCATTTATGATGGAATATGACAACGTTCACAGCTTCTTTCAGAAAAATAATCTCTCAGTATAGATGATGGACTTTTTCAAGTTTAAAATCAGAGACCCTGGGAATCTGTCTTGCAAGCCACCTCAAGATGGCAGTCTTTGGAGAAAGTGTGGAGCCTTAAATTATATGGTTATGCCCAAGGGTCATGATGAAACTTCATATATGAACTGCTAAAGCACCACCACTGTTGTCAGCTTTGAAGCTCTTTTTGCTGTAGCAGTTCATTGTGACATTAAAGAAAGCATTGTTCTGTGACTATTTTGGCTTCTTCTTGACCAACTAATTAAATAAAAGACTGTTTGGACTGCTTTGTACCATAAACTCAGAGAGGGTACTGGCTCATTATCCTGCCCACGCTGAAGATATGGGCAGCATTGCTTGCAGACTGCTGTGTTATGGCAACAGTATCATTCACAGCATCAGTCACAATTAACAGGCTTCTTAAATGAACATTTACCCAGTACACTCCAAAATATGATTTCCTTACAGCACAGCCCATGTTATCACCTTTCTGATACTCTCTTGGTCACCCCAAAAACATTTCTTTGTGTCTAGTATAGCAACCTGGTTACGAAAAACTAAATGGGAGGGGTGCATACCTACATTTTGACATTCAACTTTACAGGATCACACAATGAAACTAAAAAAAATGTAAAATAAGGAACCAGCTTGGCTTTATATTACTGAACAAAGCTCTACACAAGCTTAACACCTTAAGAGTTTAGTGGAGGGATTTATGAAGACTGAATCCATGAAAGCACAGTTTCAGAGTACCTGACCTCTGGTAAACGAGAACCAAGGTGCAATTTAAAATTTCCATCCTGCTGCAGACATCTTTGATCTGCTTTTAAAACTACCCTGAGGAAAAAGATCATCACATGCAAATTTTGTTGCCAGTAGTGGGTATAGCTCAACCATGCAGCAGGAATCAGTTCATAAAAATATATATCCAAAGTAGCCCTTAACGTATATGTGATATTTTAACATCAACCAAATAACTTTGTGGGACTTCAGATACTACCCACTCCCAAGTCAGTTAAGGGGTAGACCCATTAAAAGTATTCTGTAGTGTTCCATAAATCCTTCAGATTACAAAACAAAGCTGTCCAAAAACATTCACATTATCCAAGGTCCCACAACCATCTGAACACAAGAAACCCTCCCCTCCAATGTGACCTTGAGTGACAAAACAGATACCACTTTGTACAGCCTTCTTTAAGCCAAAAACAGCCAATGACCAAAACTCTGAATACGTTTGTACCAAATGACAGAGACTCTAACAAACGTTTAAATATCATCCTTCCTGAAACAATGATTTCAGCATTTTAAAATACAAGTATCTAGTGCCTTTTGTTATGGATTCCTATATGATTACTTATCAATCAGGAAGGGCCTTTACACCTGCTTATACTATTTTTATCTTATTAAACAAATTGGATGGCCCAGCCTCGGTCTTCACAGGACCAGTCTTTCATGCCTGCCATTCTAACAGTTTTGTAGAGTGACGTAGATGTAACAAAACTGCCACTAACACTGAGCATTGCTTGCAGGCTCTATTTTCTAGCAAACAATGCAGAACTACTCCAAAAGAACTACCTCAACCAAAATATCTACAGCCATAGAGAGAAAAATGCATTCTACTCCAACAATATACAATAATTATGATGTCTGATTCTTCCACCAATCCACTGAAACGAAGCTGACAAAAGACTGGAAAAATCATCAGCATGACCCAAATCACACAAACCTGCTTCTCCCACTTGGCAATTCCGGGATCTAAGACCATCATCCAAGGAGAATACAAGCATATGTATATAGATAGGGAGCAGGCAGATAGAGACAGACAGATATAGATACAGATATAAATACAGCAAAATCTTCATGTACACCTTATTTCTTAAAACTCTGGCCATATACAAGGTGTTATGGTAATCAAGTGTTCTGCTAAGAGTGAATAGATAAGGAAAAGGTTCACTGGACAGCAAAATAATGGAAACTACCAGCCATTTGAGCATTTACTGTATTTGCTGAACCCTGAGGAGCTTTCTGCAGTGTTTTAACGGCTAATAAAGCCTTCCTCTACCCTAATGATACAGCTCTTCAAGTCATCTCAAAAAAAAAAAAAAAAAAACAGTGTTTGGGAATGCTATGCCCATTTAAGCCCAAATCAGCAGCCATGTGCCTGAATCACAGGGTTTACACTCCTCAGTGCTCTTCAAGTCTGAGCCTATTGAAAAGGACAGAACATGCAACAGAATCACAAAGGATGCACTCCATTACATGATAAATGTAAATGTTTTACACCTTTACACTCTTAGTGGATACTGGAATCCCAAGCAGCAAAAATGTCAGAACAATGGAATTCCAGAAATGAAAACCATAAAAAGCCCTCCAAAGTACAGGGCCCTTTAAAACATCAAATTATATGGTATGTACTAATCTACAGGTTCACAGGTTGGTACTAGGCTATTGGCCCTAGGGCCTATACAAACCTAGCCATAACAATTCCCTGGCTATATCTTCCCTCAATATTTACTTCCCCGGACCCCTGTCTAGCAGGGTGACTGACGTGATCCCCAGGGTGAATTTCCTATCTCCCATCCAATCGTCAACGTTCCTTTTGAAGAGGGCCAAAGAGGTGCTCTGCTTGACATGTATGGGCAGTCTATTACAGAGTCTGGGGAGTCTCTGGGTCAGGAACCTATCCCTCCAGCATGTTTTGTTCATTGTGATGATAAGTTTTAGATCCCTGGAGCATGTGGCTCTGAGGGATTGGGATTTCTTTAAGTGTAGCATGTCCAACTGCTCTGGGTCTGACATGGCCTTGCATGTTAAGCAGAGATCGCCTCTGAGTAGACGATATGCGACAGAGTACAGCTGGAGTTTTTTTAGACGGTCAGCATAGGGCATCTGCTTTAGGCCTGTGATTCTTTTAGTGAGGTATTTCTGCGGCCTTTCAAGTTGTTACAGATGTCTTGAGAAGTGCATACCAAACGGGGCACTGTATTCTACAATGGGTCTAATGAGGGATGAGTACAGTGGGACAATGACCTCATTTTTTCTGGATGAAAAGCCCTTAGTGATGAGGTGTGCCACATAGAAGGATTTCCTGACTGTTGTGGCGATGTGGTTATCGAAGATGAAACCACTGTCCACCTGTGTCCTTAAGTCTCATCACACTTTTGATGTTTAGTGTGCTGAAATCTATGTGGTAATTCACGGGTACATGTTTCTTCCCAAAGGGGATAGCTATACATTTCTTGGCAGTGAGCTTGAGCCCATGGCTCTGGCACCAAGCATCTGTTTCTGTAAGGCCCTTTTGTAGAATATCCACGTCATCTGGGGATTCAATAATGGCTCCCAGTTTGCAGTCATTTGCGAACTTTGTTGCCTAGAGTCCCTTAGTGTTGGCCTGTACTTCAGAGACATAGATGCCAAACAACAGTGGTCTCAGGACTGAACCCTGAGGTACTCCACTTGTCTGGAGCTGGATTTGGAGTCGGCTACTTTTACAGTGCGGGTTCTGTCAGTAAGCCAGTTGGCAACGTAGGGATTAATGCCCAGCTTAGTAAGTTTACCTATGATTCCAGAGTGGGGGATGGTATCGAAAGCCTTGCCGAGGTCCAGATATGCTGTATGGACCGCTTACCCTTGTCCACAGCTCTGGAGATTCAAAAAAGTCAATCAGGTTCAGGAGACAAGATCAGCCCTTCACAAATCCAAACTGGGTGGGGTTCAGTGTTTGAAGGTTGCCAATGTCTTTGTTTATAAGTTCTATGATAATACGTTCCATAGCGATGCAGATTAGGCTCGTCAGACTGATGGGGCAGTAGATCCCAGGATCCAAGGTGGATCCCCCGTTGTGGAGTGGGATAACTGTAACTGCACCACTCAGCAGGCACAAAGCCTGAGGTAAGGCTATGGTTAAACATGACACTTAGGTGAGGTGCCAGTTCATTTTGTAGTTCATGTAGTACACAGCCCGGGATGTCATCGGGTCCCATGGATGCTGTCTGTATTCTTAGCTTTGGAGAGTGCGGTTATTACCTCTGTGGCAGTTATTACCGGAATTTGGCAATCTTTCGGTGTTGAGATGGGCCCTTTAGGGGGTGAGAGGGGGATGGAGTTGGCACTGAACCGATCTGCTAGGATATTGGCAACATCCTTGGGATCAGTATATTTAATGCCATTCTGTTGTAGCTCAGAGCAGATCTGAGCATTGCCATTTAGATTCTTGACATAGCTATAGAATACCTTGTTGCTGTCTTTGGAATCTTTGGCAATTTTATTTTCGTAACTAGCTTTGGAGGATTTTATGAGGGATCTCAGCTTCTTACTGAGGCTGGTAAGGGAGTTTTTTGCAACCTGGGATTTTCCTCTTTTCTGCAACAGTTTCTTCCTTTTGTTGTAAAGTTTTTTTATGGCAGGGGGCCACCAGAGTGGCTTCCTTTTTTGGAGGAGAGCGTCTTGGTTCTATTTGGAATGACATGATTCATGCACGAGTGGATGTGCTCATACAGTGTCTTAATGTAGGATTCACCAGTCGAACTTTCAAGTTCCCTTCTGCATGGGTGTAATGAAGTTTGTCACTTCTGACTTGAGTAGCATGAAGTTGGCTTTGAAGAAGTTTTTTACAGAGGTTTCCTTACTAGGGGGGTGGGGGAGGGATGTGAAGGGTAATTAGTTTATGGTCAGACCTGACTAACGAGGGGGTGACCATAGGTGTGGAGCATTGATTTCCCATGTTGGTAATGACCAGGTCTAGGATATTGGAGCCCCTGGTGGGACTATGGATTAGTTGCTCCAGGTCATTGGAATTTATGAATTCCAAGACCCGCTGGGCAAAGGTGTTGGTACACGAGTAGTTTTCCCAGTTAATGGCAGGGTAGTTGAAATCACCCAGTATTAGGGTGTTTGGTTGTATCTTAATATTTTCCAGTATGTTTAGAAAGTGTAGTGAGAAACTTGGGGCATGGTGAGGGATCTGTAGCAAGCTATAATTTGGATTGCAGTCTTACCTAGTGTTAGATGCACCTGGAGAATTTCAGACGCATTGTGTTGGGCAACTAGCCTGGTGGTGTGACTATCCTTGGTGAATATGGACACTCCTCCAACTTTAGTGTTTCGGTCCTGGTTTGGTGGCCGAAAAGTTTGGTAAGAGTTGTAGCCTGGTACTGCAGGGGTGCTCTCTGGAGCCTTGAACCAGGTCTCAGTTACTGCATATCGATCCTACATATCGATATCGATCGATACTACATATCGATGTTTTCCATTTTTAGGAGTGCCTCGAGAGAGTGCATTTTGAAGGTTTAGACTTCTAGCATTGAGTAGCATTACCTTCAGATTTTGCATGCTTGTACCTGTTATGGTGGTGGTTTTGTCCTTTGAACTTTGCCTAAAAAGACACTACAGGGGTGGCAACAGCCTTAGCCAGTAACCTGAATCCCAGGGGCGACAGGTGCAGAGCATCTCTGGCAAAGCATTGTGGTCTGTCGATCATGTCATCCCAGACAGATACTGGATCCCCTTTGAATGACACCAGAAGCTTAGCCAATTGTTGAAGTCAATAATTTTGTCCTTATACTGTGGTATCATTCTGGGCAAAGGCAGGATGCTATTCAGGGCTAGGATCATACCTGCCTGGGCCACATGATCCAAGAGCGCTTCCATGTCTCTTCTCATGTAGTCCAGGGAGGTACGTCTCAAGTCATTCATTCCAACATGGACAATTTTGCGGTGGATCCTGGCACCCGACAGGCAGCTGACTGTAATTTTCTCTTTGTTCAGCCTGGTGAGTGGGACATCAGTGTGCCTGACTATAGAGTCACCTATGACTAAAGTGTTGGGTACATTGTCTTGGCTTAGGGACTGTTTTTGGGTGGCATACTGGTGCTGTGTGCTATGTGACACTTTGGTTGTAACTGGTGTTTGTTTGCGTTTCAGCTTCGGAGGTCCTTGTTGCTTGGGCAGGTTACTGTTGAGGGCCTCCACATATGAGGGTTTAGTGTTGCTATGTGAGGGTGTTGGTGGTGTGGGCTTAGAAGGGCTACGTGTTGCTTGAGGTGTAGTGTAGGTGTTAACCTTCTCCTCTTAACTGTCTAGCACAATTTTGGGCGGAGAGAGCTTTGTTTCCGGTTTGGCTATGTAAGTGCATCTCTCGCAGGTTGTAGTGTTGGGTGGTAGGAGGACAGGGTTGTCTGTGTACATGAGGCAATTTCTGGATTGCCCCAGTATGCCCAGATTCACCAGGTGGACAGGAGAAATCACCGGAAGCTGCCCATTGGACATGCCTGGTTTGGTGCTTTTTTTTAAAAGTACAAGAGCTGTTTTCCCTTACCTTAGCAAGGTACTTTGCAATTATAGGCTGTTTAGTGCCTACAATTAATTTCTCCTTATTAACAAGGAGAGCTGAGTGCTTGTATCAGTTTAAGGCTTCCTAGTGCTTTCCAGCAGGTTTTAGAGCAAGTGCTAGTCACAGGGATGCTTAAAGGTAAGATGAAAAAAATGGTTTATCCTAAACACTGCAGCCTCCACTGGAGAAGTTAGATGTGAAAGTAGGTAACTTACATTTTACCTGTCTAAAACGTTAAGTTTTAGTGGAGAGTCACTATTTTTAAAACAGCAAGATAGATTGAAAGGGGGTGGTCACTTTTGTATTCTGATACTATGGAATAAAGTAGGATGGCCAATAAATTTAAGGTACTTAAGTATTATCGCAACCAGATTTTTCGGATCAAGTGCAGCTGTTTTACGATCGTTTCTCCTGGCCAAAAATGTTATTAAACTGTGTTGGCAAGTGTGTATGTGTCATGGAAGTGTGTGGTGCTTTTCCTTGTAGGTTACTAACGTTTGAAAATTGTTATGTGAAGATGCATCTGTGGGATTTGCCCAATACACACATTCCTGCCTATTTCTGTTGCTGTTAAAGTGGTGAATTACATCGCGTGGTTTGAAGTATAGTGGTGCATCTATGGTTCTTTTTTATGCCGCATACATTTATAGCCATTATTATGTCGTTAAAACTTTTTATAGTGGGCGAGAAAAGTGCTATTTTCACTTTGTACTGGCGTATTGTTTGACGACACCCTGTATTCTCATAACAGTACACACATGTCATAACCTTGTCATTTTGTTTCTGTTTGTAACAATCTGTAGGCAGCCCATAGTTGGAGTTGGATGCCACATAATCCACCATGGACTTGTCGCACTGTGACTTGGTGGTCTGTAATGGTTGATAGTGCTCAGTTTGCTTTCTTTTGGTTTCATAGTTTTGGAACTCAGCAGAAATCTGAGGGGTGATGCTGCATTTAGGCATTTAGTCTTCTGCTGTGGCTTGTTTGGATCCCTGTGAAATAGTATTATTGAAAAGGGAATGTCCCCATGCTGCACGATAACCTGAGATTGGTAGGGGGTGCAGACCTCCATTCCGATGTTAAGATAATGAAACCCAAAAAAGTACATAAAATGCATTTTCCATGAATTACTGAGGATTGCAGTAAGTAAGGCAGTACACAAAAACGTTCCGCGATAACAATGAATTCTAACAGGTTACAAATCTGGTTGCGATAATACGTAAGTACCAAATTTAAATAGTTGAAGGGAAGTGATTTCATAAAATGATAATTTTGCGCTTACTCACGCAAGCCAGTAAAAGTAGAGCGGAAATTAGATATATGCTCAAATTAACATAAGGAGCAGGCAACTAGAAATACACTGGTGTTTAAGAAGACAACCATAACTGGGTGGGAGGGTGGAGAAAAAAAATTCTGCCTGACTCACAAGAGAGAGAGCTGTAGTCTCTTATCAAGTTTTAATATGCAGTTAAAAGCAGAATACAAGTAAAATACAAGATAAAGAAAACAAATCACAGTATTCAAAATAGAAAAAGGCAATAAAGTAATACAAAATACAACAAATAAAAAGCAAACTAACCTTTCCCTTACAGCAAACTGTAGCAGAGTCTGGGTGAGCCTTTCTAGTAAAATATTTGTAATATATTTAAACTACAGCAGAAATCCAAGGAGATGGTGGTCCCCAATATGAAAATAGTAGACTGTCTTCACTACCTTATTTGCGAAAAATGAAAAATAAAATCTCTTAAATGTAGAATTAAAAGCAACAACATTAAATGCACAAGACAATAACAAAACTGTACACATATTGCACAGGTCTAGAATACGCATTCCAGTTTATATGGACTTTGTTTTATTAGATTTTTTTTTTTTTTTAGTTTAGATTGTACTATTGTTTTTTTGTTTTTTTTTGGCAGCTTACAGTTTTGTTCCCATGGTCCATCAGATTCCTTTTGGACTGAAGTCCTTGTTTTGGTTTTGTATGGTTACCACTGACTATTGCTTCAGCTGTTGCCCTTTGTATTATTTTATTTTATTTTTTTTCAGACAGGATATTTTGGAGTGTCAGCAGTAAGGACTGGTCATTATTTGTACTCCTGACTGAGCCATATGTTTACAGTTTCATTATTTTCTTGTGCATTTTATTTTTCTGTTATATTTTTAGTACCTTTCGCCATTAGGATTGGTTATGTTCATTTTCTGCTACCTGGTTTACGTGACTTGTACTGTGTTCCCCTGTGGTTAAGGGATGTGGTGACAGGCATCTGTTCTTTTTGTATCACCACATACAAAATGCATCTAAATGGGTCTGAGGTTCGGGACTTACCTCATTTTTGTTGTGACCCATCTATGTGGGAGTATAAGATGGTTGTTGTTTACACTAGGTTTGCTTATACTGGTAGCCTAGCCTATCATGAGTTACTCTCTATTTAATTCATTACTATAAATGAGTTTGTCATTCATGATTTATGATCTTTTATCTTCATTAAGCATATATTTAGATTTCCAAGGATAAAGCTATTATTAAAAAGTTGATCTGGTGAAGTCCACTTGGTGGAATAAAGCTCTTATCATAAATACAAGCTGAATTATTCAAGTGAATAACTCTGCTTGAGTTTTTCTTCTGTATTTTTATAGAACAGGAATTAACAGCTGAAGTGTTGGACTACCTATTACTGTTGCTTTTAATTCTAGATTTAAGAGTGTTGTTTTTTATTTTACTCAATTAACAAAAAAAGTGAAGACAAGTCTGCTATTTTCCTGCTGGGGACAGCCATCTCCTTGCATCTCTGCTGTGGTTTATGTACTTGTTCATGCTTCAACTCACTCTTGGTATAGACATGGTTTTTGTATGTGAGGTGGATTTACCATATCCAGTGGAGATCTTTGTTGTCAATATCATACTTATGGATGCCTTCTAACACAGATTAACACTGCAGAATAACCTAGACAGGAGAACAAATAAACTCAGGGATTCAGGAGAAGATGGCTTCAGAATGTTCCCCTAGCTTCCCAAAGAAAAAGACCCCTCTCCCAGAATTAAGGCTGTGTTGCTTGGTGAACATGGACTGACAACAAGGGGGTCTTCTTACTGTTGTTGCTATGAATGTATTATTAAAATAAGTATTAAGCATAAATACTCCCTTCTAGTGGAGTTGGAGTGTTCTGCAACCACTTGGTCATCTGACTGAGGGACACAATTTAATGAGCTTAGCCATTAGTCAGGATTAATTTGTTCAAAATAGAACCATCTCTGCTCATGGAAAAACAAACAACTGATCCTTTTACCTCTGCATAATAACTCTCAAGTTAAACTACCAGCGGATAACCGGTATGGGGGCTGGCATAATGGTTAATGTATTTACCTCACACACACGGTACAGGGTTTTACTCTCACCTTTGAAGTGAAATTGGCTAGGCTTAAAATGGCCGGCAAGGGCAGCTTAGCCTAGTATTTACCTTTGAACCTTTAATAGCTAGGACAAGTACAATGTATTCTTCCTTGTAATGCTCACTCAGAATCAAAACAGGAGACTAAAAGACAGATTAAGGGATGATTCAGAAATGTCTTTGGCAAAAAGCATGGGTTGCTTGTAAGGGAACTCTAGTCCTGGTGGACAACCAGATTAAGTCTGCCTACACATAAGCATAAGAAAGCTCATTAGTACATTAAGCAACTCAGTAACTACTCCATTTTCATTTTTGTATATGCTACTGTATTTGTTCTTGTTATACCCTGCAAGTTTGATCAATGCTCTACCCCAGAGCATCCTTCGAGAATTTATCTTTAAATCTATTGAATCAGTTGGTTCAAGGCAGAAGAGACAGTATGTCAGCCATAAAGTTCATATCCATTGGAAGGCAGGATTCTTGCTGCAAAGTTGGACATAGAGGATCGATCTCTTAATGGAACTGTTACAACACATGATGCTGAAAGTACAGTTTTATACCTAACATAAATGTAGATGTCCAATAGGTATGCATCTGCAGTCATCACATATGGGTTGTCCTGCCTCAGGCAGCCCTTCGGTCGGCCGGATTCCAAAGTCTGGGTCTGGCCTCGGCTGATGTCGCACTTTCCCCGATGTCAGAGCGTCTGGGGTATAAAAGCATCAGCCGACGCCATCTTCCTCAGTTTTTCTTGCCCCAGATGTCAGGTGCCCTCTACGAAGGCTAAATTTGGATAAATGCAATAAGATTCCAAACATTTGCAGAATTATATATATACATGTATATACAAACAAATACACCATAATAGATTCCCCCAGCTAGCTAAAAGAGGGGTAAGCACCCTAGGAATACCACAGAGGGGTAGGAGGGAGGGTAAACCTGACTGCAGATGCATACCTATCGGACATCTACATTTATGGTAGGTACAAAACTGTACTATGTCCTTCAAGGATGCATCTGCAGTCATCACATATGGGTAGAATACCATAGCCAAACTGGGGGTGGAGGTACTAGGTGAAGGATGGTGTAGTTAAGATACCCTGCAGGACTGCCATAGCAAAACCTGCTCTGGATCTGGAGTATAAAGGCAAATTGTAATGCTTGGCAAATGTATGCACGGAGCTCCATGTAGCAGCTTCTAAAATGTCTTTTGTAGCCACCCCTCTAAGGAAGGCTGTGGTGGTGGCTGTGGCTCTCGTGGAATGAGGTCTAATGTTAGCTGGCACAGTCTTTCCATGAAAGGAGTAACAAAAACAAATGCAATTTCCTATCCATTTCGAAATTGTCTGTTTGGAAATTGCTTTTCCTTGCACCCCAGCAGCATATGCTACAAACAACTGGTCAGTCTTTCTGTAACCTTTAGTTCTGTCCAAGTAGTAGCGTAGTTGTCTGTGTATGTCCAGGGTGTGCAGAAGTCTCTCCCCTTTATTTTGAGGCTGTGGGAAGAATGTAGGCAAATGAATAGCTTGGTTCAAAGATACCCTGGATACCACCTTTGGCATGAATGTAGGATGGGTCCTCAAAGAAACTCTGTCCTGATGAAAGATGAATGGCTGCACCGCCATTAAGGCTTGTAGCTCAGATACTCTTCTTGCTGAGGTTATGGCCAGAAGAAAGGCTGTTTTCCAAGACAAAAACTGTACATCTGCCGTTGCTGCTGGCTCAAAGGGAGGTAGTGTTAGTTTTTCCAACACGAAATTCAGGTCCCAACTAGGTAGAGGTGGTTTCCTTGGAGGATTAATGTTTTTGATTCCCCTTAGAAACTGTCTTAGAAGAGGGTGAGAGAAGACAGGAGGATTTAGATTGTATTCTGCTGAGATTGCCGAGGCATGTATCTTGATGGAAGAGTAAGACAGGCCACTGTGGTACAATTCTGCCAAATATTCCAGTATGTATGCCATATTTATCACAGTCACATCTAGGCCCTTTGCTGTGTTCCAGGTGTGAAATCTTTTCCATTTTGCTGTATATGCCTTCCTTGTGGAAGGTCGGCGAGCTTCCATAATAATATCCCTCACTGTCTGGGATAGGTTTTCCTGAGGAGGAGTCATGGTATTCTCCAGGCAGTTAGCTGCAAGATTCTCAGGTTGGAGTGTAGAGTCCTGAAATTGTGCTGTCAGTAGTAGTGGCCATAGGGGTAGAGGCCATGGTTTCATCTGTGACAAGCTCTTTAGCAGTGGGTACCAGTGCTGCCTTGGCCAGTTTGGGGCTATCAGGATTACTCTGGGCTGCTCTGTCCTGATCTTCAGTAGAACCTTGGTCATTAGTGGAAGAGGTGGGAAAGCATACACAGTTAGAGCTTTCCAGCTGAAAGAGAGAGCGTCCACCTTCCATGCTTTTGGGTGGTATGTCCTTGAGCAGAATTTCTTCAGTTGATGATTTAGGGGGGATGCAAACAGATCTATTTCCGGCCTTCCCCATGATTGTGTGATTTGTAAGAAGATGTCTGGGTGTAGCATCCATTCGTGTGCATCCATGGTAGTTCTGCTTAAGCTGTCTGCCAGTGTATTGTCTTTCCCCGGCACGAATTGGGACTGTAGCTGTATGTTGAGTTTCAATGCCAGTTCCCATAGGTTCATTGTCAGTCTGCAAAGAGGGTAGGAATGGGTACCTCCTTGCTTGTTTATGGACCACATAACAGTGGTGTTGTCTGTCCTTATGAGCAGGTGGCCTTGCTGAAGGAAAGGTTTGAAGGCCTCGATTGCGTATCACTGCCAGCAATTCCTTTTGGTTTATGTGCATGTGCAGCTCTCTTTGTGTCCATAGCCCTTGTATACATCTGTCCTCCATGTGCGCTCCCCAACCTTGGTCTGAGGCGTCCGTGGTGATGCTTTGGTTGGCTCTTGGCTTGCTGAAGGGCAGCCCGCTGTTCGACCGGCAGGCTTGAGCCTACCACAGGAATTCCTTTTGAAGGCAAGGAATGAGTGGGATCAGAGCTTCTAAGCTGTGACTGTGTTGAGTCCATAAACTTCTTCGGTACCATTGTAATTTCCTCATATGCAGCCTTGCTTGCGGAATCAGAAGAATGCAAGATGCCATGTAACCCAGGGCCTGCAGGATTCTCCTTGCAGTCATCTGAGTTTGTCTTGTGAGATTCTGAAAGTAAACTGGTAGCTGTTCTTGTTTTTCTTCTGTGAGAAAAGCCATCTGGGTGGTTGTGTCTAGATCTGCACCCAGAAAAGTTATTCTTTGGGATGGAACCAGTCTTGATTTGTGGATGTTGACTGTATATCCCAAGGCCTGTAACAGGTGGATGGCATAGTCCAAGTCCTTTAACAAAGTTTGCTTGCTGTCTGCTTGTATTAGGCAGTCATCCAGATATGGGTAGATTTGAATCCCCTGAAGTCTGCAGTGTGCAATTACTGATGCCAGGCATTTCGTGAATACTCTGGGCGCAGTAGATAAGCCAAAGGGCAATGCTGAGAATTGATAATGCTCTGACCCTGCAAGAAATCTGAGGTGTCTTCTGCAGCTTTGTCGAATAGGGACATGCAGGTATGCCTCCTTGAGGTCCAGAGTCACCAGCCAAGACCCCTTGCCCAGCATGGGAAGGAGTTGCTGTAGAGTCAGCATTTTGAATTTTGGCACAATGAGGTACGTGTTCAGTGCGGACAAGTCGAGAATAGGCCTCCATTGATTTTCTTTTCTTGGAACAAGGAATAATCTTGAGTAAAATCCTTGGCCTTGTTCTGAAAGAGGTACCTTTTCTATGGCTTTCATTTGCATTAAGTTGGTAATTTGTTTCAAAGCCTCTGCCCTCTGATTTGGTGGCAGGTTTGGCATGCCTTTTCTTTTTGGCAATGAGTGGAAATGGAACCTGTAACCTTTGTCTATTATTTGCAGTGTCCATGTGTCCCTTGTAATGCTGTGCCAATTTGAGAATAAAAGCTTTCCGCCCAAAGGTGCTTCTAATTGAGCCCTGGTCGGTGGAGTCAAAATAAAGTCATTGAGTCTGTCCTGGTGTAGCAGTTGTAGTTCCTGCACCACCTCTCTGGTTGGGAGGCTGCCACTGACGGCCTCTGTAGGAGCCTCTAGCTTGCCCTCTACCTCTGGCACGTCTATTTCTGCCTCTTTGAGATCTGTCTGAGTCCGGAAAGGACCAATTTTTAGTAGGCCAATTTCTGCTGAATCTTGGTGGTTGTACTTGCAGAAAATCTTTAACTGTTTGCACAGATTTTGCCTTTTCTTCAAATTTCTTTAAAACCTCTTGAACCGTTGAACCAAATAATTTTTTGCTTTTCCATAGGAGCATCCAAAAGCTTAGCCTTAACATGGTCTGGCAGAGATTGCTCCTTCAGCCAGGCATGCCTACGTATAACTGCACCTGTCATAGCAGATCTACATGAAGCTTCCAATGCATCATAGCCACACTGCAAGAAATGGTTACTAACCTGCTGGGAGCTATGCACCAGATCCTGAAGTGATTTACGATCAAGGGGTTCAGAAGAGGACAATTTCTTATGCAATTCATCTTGTAAATATTCTTGATACTGTATCATATGCAATTGACAGTTTAATGCCCTCATGGAAAGAGTTGCAGAAGTATACACTTTCTTACCCCATTTCTCTAATGCTCTGGACTCCCTTTCAGAGGGTAGAGGATTTTTAGCAGTGGCAGCTGCAACCCCTTTAGGGCCCTGGGAAATAGTTTCTGGATCAGCAGAGTGGGCCTTGTACAGGTGAAAATGTGAATCCGGGACCCTATAGTACCTATCAGGTTTTGCAGGAGCCGGAGGGAGAGAGTCAGGGGCAGTACAATCATCTGAATGTACATCATCAATTACATTCAAAACAGGAGGTATAGCTAAGGGCCTGTGCTGAGGTAAATGTAAAAATGTCCTTAATCTCTTTCTGGAATCAGAGAATTCCTGACCCTGCCATTGAAAATGTTCTCTCATAGTGTGTAATGTTTCTCCAAATGAAAACTCTTCAGGAGGGGAGGCAGAGGGAATAGATTCTTCAGCATCAGAATCCTCGTAGGCCGAATAAGCCTCCTCCTGGTGGTCTGACAGATAAGAGCCATCCGTGGACTCATCTGAAGACTGTGGATCACAGGGCTCAACCCTGGGCCTTTTGTCCGGAGGTGGTTGAGAGCCCCTGCCCGGATGTGGTTGTGAGCCTCTAATTAATGAAATCAGATCCTCTGCTAGGGTAAGAATCTGAGAGCTAGAAGAGGGTCTCTGAGAGGAAACTTTGTGAGGCAAATCCTTAGAAAGTTTAGCAGCCTTAGCCCTAGAGAAAGCCTTAATGGACATGGATGCAGGGGGTCTGGCTGCACCACGTGCAGGAGTAGACTTATCTACAGTAATGGTGTCAGAAGATTCCTGGACACCGGTTTCAGAAGGTAATTCAATGACCGACTCGGCCGGGGCCTCCAGGGCCGGGGTAGTCGGTTGTGTGGGTTCGGTAGTAGGAAGAGCCAAGGACTCGGTTTCAGCCGAGACCGAGACACTCGCGGTAGGCCTAACCGAGGTTTCAGCCAAAACCGCGGCTCGCGTGTGTCGGTCCTTGTCCTTCCGTTTTTTGACTAAATGCGAAGTCGGAGTCTCCGACGGCATTTTATAAGCAAAACTAGCCCCAAAAAACTCCTATGCAAACTCCGACCGATGTCTAAGAGTTCGTCGGTTGAAGGAAGCACAGGCTGAACAGGCCGAAACGTCGTGGTCTGGGTCTAGGCAGGGGAGGCAGTAAGAGTGGAAATCCTTATGAGGTATTTGTTTCCCACAGGTTAAACAATTATTAACTTTATCTGACATCGGCTGAGGCAAGAAAGAGTCCCCAACGGGGTACTTAGCTTTTTTCAAAGTCTTCGGTATCTGAATCACAGGAGCTGACCGACCGGCACTTGCGAACTGCTTCTGCTTCGGGCACCACGCGGCAAGAAAGACTGAGGAAGATGGCGTCGGCTGATGCTTTTATACCCCAGACGCTCTGACGTCGGGGAAAGTGCGACATCAGCCGAGGCCAGACCCAGACTTTGGAATCCGGCTGACCAAAGGGCTGCCTGAGGCAGGACAACCCATATGTGATGACTGCAGATGCATTCTTGAAGGACATCAGTCCATTCCTGCAATCCACTAAATCGTGCAAGGCCAAAGGGGCAAAAACGTAAACTTTAACATGGAATAAAAGAAATGCCAGTTCAAAGAAATGGCTACAATAAGATTCTGACATTTTGGCAAAGAGGTAAAGCATCAGTCTGTACAGCAGGTCACCTTCGTACAAAGGTCAGTAAAAGCAACTGAACGTTGATTAGGAAAACAGAGTTGGTTGAAATCATGCATTGATTTACTAATCAACTTCCCTTCCTCAGGAAAGGGGTGTTGGGTTCAGCTGTTATATCATTCTCCCATTTCATCTATAATGGAGATGGGACACCGTGAATGTGTATCACTCAGTGGGGGAGTCCTGAATTCAAAGGGCAAGTTCAGCTGACACTGCAGTCCATGCTCCACAGGCAATAAATGGATGCTGCTTACTTATTTATTTGTATTTGTTTTCAGTGACAGAACACTGATCTCCATGGACCTTTATCAGACTCAGCCCAGGAGTGGCATCTAGTTAAGTGATTTACTCAGAGTCACACAGTTAGGCAATGGAGGTTGAGAGAATAAAACTTTGCACCACTGAATCACAGGAAACAGATTTAGCCAGGCAGGCCAGTGAATGCAAATATAGTCAAAGCAATACATGGCACTGTATAAGTCATGTCAATATCACACAGTTTTACATGGAATGCAGTTTTTAAGGCCTTATAGGAGCTCCTCAATGGGCTACAGCTACAACAGCAGGACAAGGAGGAGATTTTTCCAAGGCCAAAGCGGTACAGGAGTAGATGATTTGCAGTAACATTTATTTTACATTTGTTAACTGGGAAAGTTTGACTGGATACAGGTCCATTTTCAGCGGACACCCAGGGAGAAAACCTCCAGATGTACATAGATACAGAAGACTTAACAGTTATAGTTTTTTTATACAATTACATATAGATACACGTTTCAGATTTGTTGGAATACATACATAAAAACTTTACAATTATTAATTCTCATACTAGAACACATATGTTTTTAGTAGTACAAAGCTGAGCAAAGTAGCATATCATTCAATAGTACAATACATTAGAAGTGAGACAGCTGATGTTTCAGACATATTATAAGACAGTTTCTACAAGTAGCCAGGGAATATAATAATACAAAGTGAATAGTGAGTAGGTTAGTTTGGGTTTGTACAGGGTCACAACCAGTGAATTTTTAGGTGTGTTTTAAGACACGTTTTAAACTGGGTTATGGAGTGGGCTGCTGTAAGTTCAGCGGGGAATAGGTTCCAGATTTTGCCAACAGAGTTGGAAAATAATGACTCACCAGCTAAGTTATTGGATTTAACAGTTTGTACTAGCATTTTATTAGAAGAGCGGAGTGTTTTTAGGTTACTGTAGGGGGTGATTATATTTCTGAGTATGGGAGTGCTTTCTGCTGGTAGAGGACTTTGTGAGCAACTATTAATTGGTTGCACTGAAGTTGAGAGGGTAACTCTAGCCAGCCTAGGCATCGTAGGTTAAGACAGTGGTATGTTCTATATGCTGAACCTATGGAAAATCTGGCAATATTATTATAGCAGCTATTGAGTTTATTGAGGTCAGATTTACTTAGGTTTGTATAAATCGGGGAGGCATAAAGTAGGGTTGATAGTAAATGTGTACAGGCAATCACTGTCCTAGCAATTGGGGTTAGGAATGGCTTAATCCTATATAAAGAGCAGAGTTTCTTATTGACTGTTTTAATGGTTCGATCGATGTGAGCATCAACCTTAAGGTTATTGCCGACTATTACATCTAATAGTTTAGTAGTAGGTTCTGGGGAAATTATGGTGCCATTGTTAGATGTTATGGTAAATGATGGCACAGGGACTTTCCAAGTGGGGGTGAAGAGTAACAGCTTTGTTTTATTTGGATTTAATAGAAGACGCCGATCAGTGAGTCAGTTTTCAACTTTGTTAAAGGTATTTTAGGATAAAGTCTGTAAATCTTTCAGGGAGGTAGCAGAACAGATTAGGGTACAGTCATCTGCATATTGAATGCAGGTTGATTTGGGGATGACTGTATAGAGATCATTGATGAAGATGGAAAACAGGAGTGGTCCTAGTATAGACCCTTGAGGCACTCCAAGGGTGATTGGCAATAAGGAGGATAGGCTATCCTTCCATAGTACAGCTTGTTGTCTGCCACTTAAGATAGGAATGAAACCAGCAAATTGCAGGTTATCTATGGCGAGAGTTTTTAGTGTCTATAGGAGTAGCTGATGATTTACCATGTCAAACGCCTTGGATAGGTCAAGAAAGAGGGCAGAGGAGAGGGTGTTATTATTATGATTTTGATTTATTGTATGAGATAAGGAACGAAGGGCTGAGGTTGTACTATGGTAGGGTCCAAATCATTGCTGAGAGGGGGCTAGGAGATTGTTCAGACTGAGGTAGTGTAAGAGTTGCTTATGAATACATTTTTGCATAATTTAGCCAGAGGTGAGAGAATGGCAATAGGCCAGTAATTTGATAGTTCAATGGAATTACCCCCTTTATGGAGAGGAATAACAGGCCAAAGCCTTGGATTTCCTATAAGATAGAAGGTTTGTCATATGCTGGGGTATCAGGGACTTACAGAAGACTGAAAAAATATGCAATATAAAATTATCTGTCTTATGGTGCTTCACATGCGGCTTTAATAAATGACATACTCACCATTTCATCCAAGAATCTTTGCAATACTAACTATTGAGCTTTTGTCTTCTGATATATTCACATCATCACAATTCATAAATTTGTACAGCTAGTGTAGCTGATGATAGATTAAGTGGTATATGTTATAACATTCACATGCACTTGTGGGGGTATATTCAAAGCCCCTGTCTTCCCAATCTGAACTCCAAGCACTAAAGAAGCACAATCAGAAATGGGCAAGAATATAAAACTTGAGGAGAAATCCATTTGCAGAAGTTGTATGGATAGGCTGCTCCGAGGGGGGAATACTGGGAGTAGAATAAGCAGTTCCTCCCCACTGAATACCCTCTCATACATCACCTGAGATGTTAAGCACCCTCCTTCCTCCTGCTGAATGCCTTCTCATACATCACCTGAGATATTAAGCACCCTCTCTCCCCCCGCTGAATGCCTTCTCATACATCACCTGAGATGTTAAGCACCCTCCCTCCCCCCACTGAATGCCTTCTCATACATCACCTGAAATGTTAAGCACCCTCCACCCTACTGAATACCTTCTCATACATCACCTGAGATGTTAAGCACCCTCCCGCCCTCCCCCCACTGAATGCCTTGGCATACATCACCTGAGATGTTAAGCACCCTCCCTCCCCCTGCAAACTGCTTTCACAAACATCACCTGAGATGTTAAGCACCCTCCCTCCCCCCACTGAATGCCTTCTTGTACATCACCCGAGATGTTAAGCACCCTTCCTCTCCCTGCTGAATGCCTTCCCATGTATCACCAGAGATTTTAAGCACCCCCCCCCTCACTGAATGCCTTCTCATACACCGCCTGAGATGTTGTGTACATAATTATGTAAACTAATGGCAAGTGGCTGTAGCAGAATGTTTGCAGTGGACACACTGTTGAAGCAAGCAATGGAAACAGCATCACCTCATGTGGAGTTGGCCTGTGACACAAACAATTTCCAGTGGGTGTAAACTGTCTGATGACTGAAGACACTGCAATTAGTGATCTATTTTAAAAGTGTTTAGTTAGATACTGCAAGCCCTTCATCATCCACAACTAAAGGAAACAAAAGAACGGTTTGTTTTCCTGAAGCCATTCACTCACTTCAAGTAAAACATGGAAAAGGTGAACATCAACAGTGTGAAGGACTCACGCTTACTTAAATTATTTCCCAGAAAAAAAATGAGAGGGTAAACTGCCTTGCAGGGTAGTTTGGAAACCACTTTGAGAATAAACTATGGATTAATTTTTAAGAGACCCCTGAAGTTTGGGAAAGACCAGTCAGAGCTCCCAATAAATAAGGACATGCAGCTTAAAGATCCTACATGATGAGGCAAGGGGTGCTAAGAGAGGCTTACTCTAAGAGAAGATCTTAAAAGCCATTTATAAAACAAGTCCAAAAAGCTAATTTTTAAGTCCACAAATCAAGAATTTCAATTCCTAAGGAGGAAAAGGATTCTACAAAAACATGAATGATGCACAATCAAGTGAATTACTGCTTAACCACATGACACTAAATGACAACTCTGTTCTTCATAAGGCTGTGACAAAGAGGTGCCTGAAACATGCATCCTGACTATGGAAACACAGAGAAAAAGGTTAAACAGGATGCTGAGATATGTCAGGATGACTTGTAAAATGAGCAAGTTAAGTGGTGTGGGATACTTCTCTTCTCAGAAAGAGAATTTATCCTACTTATAAGAATATGCTTGATGGCTGGAAGTCCTTCTGGCAGCATCAAATGCTCCCAGTCTTCGATGAGAAGATCCAGTGACAGCCCATAACTAAAGGAAAGGCAAACACTGAGGAGGATTTGTCACACCACCTGATGGTCTTCCTTGGCTTGTAAGTGGGCAATTCTGTATACTCATAGGGACCCAGAAGCCTGAAACTGAGTATTTCTCCAGCACCACAGGCAATAAGGATGAGTCTTACTTTTTCACTGAGACAAGGAATGAGAAAAACGGTGGAGGTACACAAAAATCATTCCCGCTATGAAAGGGAGAAGCCATCACCAGCTCCTCCTTAATTTATTAAACAAAACAAAACCAGGGATGAAGTGCAATCTCTTTTGTATAGAAACACTATGGTATGAGACTCAGAAAATACCCTGACCTGGTAGTATTCCATTACCCTCAGTTTTAGGAGAGGTCTGGAGCTGTGAATGGTGAGACCACTAGTGGGTTCATTTACTCTAGAATGCAAGTGGCAGCCAAAATGATGTCTCACTCTATGGTCCACTGTCTCACCCACATAAGCACTCTGAACAGGATACCAACATAAGTTGGTGTGTTTGCCTTATGGTCTGACCTTGTACGTACAACATACCTTGCCATAAAAACATTGCAAAAAAAAAAAAAACTTGATATGCCTTAATGTATATAAAGGTTTCAAACAGCTCCAGTGTATGCGTGTGTGTGTTTTCTTAATTAATCAGGTCATTCATTTACATACAGAGAACTGTCTGCTCATGATATTAAAAAGTTAAAGACTGCTCTTCACGAGGACAACAAAACCTGATCTCCCAAGCCTCTCAAGAAGGACTGACATAGTAGTATATTTAATTTGGCCCCACTGCAGAGAATTCTCTGTGGTGGGATGAGGTAACATGTCCCATAAGTTGGTGACACTAATGGCCTGCAACCATAAAAGTACCCAAGCTGGGGCTGCTAATATGTACTGAACTGGACCCCAATGAAGGCTGTGCAGAACAGGTATAACATGTTCCTGATGAGACATAACAGTTAACCTGCAATGTCTGTACTTGACTAAGCTCAGTGCTAAGTCTTGGTACAGAACATTACAACAGCCCAAGTTAGACAAAACCAAGGCATGAACAAGTACAGACAGAACATGCTTAATGCCAGAAATGTTTCCAATATGGAATACAACAACCCTTCACAAGATTAGGCACCTTTTCAATAAACTGAAACTTACTGCTATCTTATAAGATAAAGCTAGGAAACAAGGGTGCTGAAGAATGTCGCAAGGAGGTATGAATTGCCATGGGCTGCTCTGGGGGTGTTTTGTTTCAAATTATTATAGGAAAGCCAAGACTGTGCGGCTTCTAGGTCTTCAGCTAGAGAATACACACTTGCCATACCATTTTGTGGGAAGAGGCAACTCTGGGTGTTTTCAGTATAACTATGGTATGTTAAAAACCTCTACTTATAAAACTCCTAAGGGAAAAGGACTGTTTACAACAGTGAGCTTAAAATACAACCCTGTGGTACACCAAACTCAAGAAGGCAGGATGAAGAGGCATGAAGTCCAGAACAAACATTCTGAGACTGGCCAGAGAAGATGAATTCAAACCACACCAAGGCTGTACAGGACATACCACAGTTAAGACTGGAAGCTCTCAATCAAAATGCCATAATCAAAAGTAATAAATAACACTGACAGATCCAGAAGGACCAATACTGAATAGTACCACTAGTTTCTAGCCATTACAAGATTACAGACTACTCAACAATGGCCTCTTTGTAGTGTATTTTGTGTGAAACCTAGAATGAAATGGATCCACTGTTAGGTAAGTCAAACTGATGCAAACAACCTCTTCAATAACCTTAACTAAAAAGGGAAGGGCAGATCCGCCCATCCATCCTCAATCCCTTTTCCCATTTTACACGCGGTCAGGGTGTCACTTCAGCAGTGACAATCACCTTGAGCCAAGGTTTACACAGCCGGGTGGCTAGCCCTGCCGCAGTAGTTCATATTGGGTGATAATTCCTGAAGAAGTTAGGGTCTAAAGAAGGTTTCTCTCTCTTTTTTTTTCAAACACCTTTATTAAATTATCACTTGTGACACAGACAAATTTACATTTCTATAAAGGTAATCAAACTGTATTCACAAGTCATGTTTACAATCACTGTACTTCACTATATTGCTATATATCGTATAACCTAAGCAACATTAAATAAATTATTCAATTCATGCCCTTTTTTTAAAGCAAGAAACATCTTTATTAAACCATCACTCATGACACAGGCAATCATACATTTATATAAATAAAAACAAAACACACATACACAATCTTATTTACAAGCATTTCCCAACATAAACCATACTGACACCTCCAGTTGCAGACATTCTACATCACTTATAATCTACCCAATCATTTTCAGTTAAAAATTGCATGTCTCATTTAAGTCCTGCCTTCTTTTAAACCTCATTCCTTCCTTGTATGTATTGTTCCCACAATTCCCATTTTTCCTATGTAGTTTGCTCCTTCCCTTTTCTAAAGATCTCAAGTCCAGTTGCTTTATCTCTGTTACTATATTCATTAAAGAAAGTTTCTTGCGAATAGAGCTAGAAAAGCCTCTTTCAAGGCTGATGGAAAGACCACTCAACTTAATAACAACTAAAATCCAAAATGGCACCGGACAGAGGACATCCCTGGTCAAATCTAGTCTTGAAGGGCACTGACACAGGCAGCAAATCACTGGGTGCATGCTTGAGACAACAGCCACAAACTCATCATAACTGGGAATATCAAACACCATCCAAGGAACAGAAAGTGGAAGGCTGAAATGAGTGTAATACCCATGGCATCCAATGATGGAAGGGCAGATCTGATAATAAAACCTTTCAGTGACAAGCACAGATAGTCATTCTGTAGCTATGGCAATCTCTGGAGGGAAGGTACAGTCATGTAAGTAAAGTTACCATAAGTGTAGATTTCTGAATGATCACTGCTGCACTAGCCCAAGCTATAAGGGTTACATTTTGCATAGGATATAACAGCTGGCCACCTTCCAAAGCTTCAAGGCACCTTACACATGCCCCCAAACATTAGTCAGCTCAAGCTGAGCTGACTGAAAATATAGGTTTAGGTACCAAGCTTTTCAGATCTTTCATACTAATGGTGGGCGGCACAGCCCTGGGAGGGTGTTGCTAGGAACAACAAAAAATAAATGTCCACATGCTGGCATAAAAAAAACAAGGGGATGGAGGGTGCAGCTATTGCAGCTGTGATCATTCGAACACCTACTGTTATGGTAAGTTTACTTACACAACTGTACTATGTTCCTCATACCGATTACTGCTGCAGAAGCCCAAGCTATATGGGGAGAACACCATAGCTTAGAGCAACTGGGAGGTGGAAGGAGAGGGGTCCAGGAGTCCCCGGAGAATGGTCCTAGAAAAAGCCTGACCTAGACCCGGTGAAAGAATCTAGCTTGTTGTGCTTCATAAAAGTGTGTACAGAGGACCACGTTGTTTCTTCTACAATGCTTCAGTCTCGAGTCCAACCCTTTACAAAAAGTCACAGATGAAGCCAAGGCCTTGTAGAATGTGCTTGACCCTGCCTGGAATAGTTTTGTTATGGTAGGAATAACAAAAGTTAATAGCCTAAGATAACCACTTGGAAATAGTCTGCTTAGATGCAGGTTGTCTTCTTCTTACCTTCACAAGAAATTAACAAAGGCACAAAAGTTCTAAAACATTGTGTTCTAATCAAGATAGTACTCGAGTTGTCTGTGGATTGTCCAAGATATGAAGTATTCTTTCTCCTTCATTATTGGATTCAGGAAAGAAGACAGGGATATGGATAGTTTGGCTTAAAGTAAACTTGGATACCACTTTAGGCATAAAAGAAGGATTAGTTCTCAAGGAAAGCCTGTCCCTGTGGAAAATATAAGGCTGACCCACCATAACAGTTTGCAATCTAGATACCCTTCTTGCAGAGGTCAGAGCAATCAGTACAACTGTTTTCCATGTTAACAGCCTCAAGTTAGCCAGATGCATTGGATCAAGTAGAGCAAGTGTTACCACCTCTAACACAAAATTATCCCATGGAGAAGCCACCAGTTTTCTTGGCAGTCTCTTATGCAAAACCACTTTCAAAAATACTTTGACATGGTAATGCCTTGAAAAAGGTGGGATCCATGGGCAGAAAGGCCGAAATGACAAAGAAATGAACCTTGACAGGGAGTAAGACAGGACAGAGGAAAGTAACTTGCACAAATATTGCAAAACCAGAGAAACATTAGACCTGAATGGGTGATGGTTATGTTGTTGGCACCAACTAGAAAACCTTTTCCATTTGCTAATATATGACTTTATTGTAGCAGGCCTTTCTTGCCTTCATTAGTGCCTGCTGCACATCCTCAGTAAACAGGACCCTAAAAGGTATTAGGTCCGTATCATCCAAGCAGTCAGCTGAAGTACCATTATATCTTTCGCATGTCGACTCTTGGCATAGGTATCACGAGAATTGTAGATGCCATGAGAACCAGAATCTTGTGGCATTCCCTCACAATGACAGAAGTCTGAGTGGAAAACTCCTCGAGCATATCTAAATACAGATCTATTTTTTTCCTGTGGAAGAAAAGCACTTTGTACTGAGGTGTCCAGCAGACATCCCAGGAACATAATCCTGTGTAATAGTCACAAGTGATAGAATCTCAGCCTGAAAGGATATCTCTTAATCAAGTGAGAGATTCCTGACATTTTGAAAAGATAAGCAAGTCTTCTAAATACAGAAAAATGTGGACATCCTGTGGTCTGCATTGTGCTATAACGAGCTAGACACTTGTGACACTATAGGAGCAGTGGATAGCCCAAAGAGTAAGGCAGAAAACTGATAATGGGATACAGACATACAAACCTTAAGAAGGATCTGAATAGATAAGAATGTGGTAACAAGCATCTTTTAAATCTAAGGCTACCAAAAGGCTCAAACGAGGAAGGAGGGATAAAATATTGGGAAGTGAAAGCATTTTGAACTTGGGCATCATCACAAACTGGTTTAGGAAATAATGTCAAAAACTGGACTCCATGCATTTTCCTTCTTTGGCACCAAAATATTCTTGAATAAAAACCTCAGTATGAAGGAGGAACTGTTTCTACTACCCTTTGAGACAGCATGTGCTGCGGGACAGGAGAAAACAGAGGGGTTTGGTCTGTGGGGATGTGGAATAACTTTCTGGAAAGGAAGGATTTCTTCCCACTGATATCTGTACTCCAGATGAATCAGTCTCAGAACCCATTTGTCTGAAACAATCTTGCTAGAGAGAGAAAAGTACAGTTTTGTACCTACCATAAATGTAGATGTCCGATAGATATGCAACTGCAGTCATAACATATAGGTTGTCCTGCCTCAGGCAGCCCTCGGTCGGCCGGATTCCAAAGTCTGGTTCCGACGTCAGCTGATGTTGCATTTCTCTCCGACGTCAGAGCGGATGGAGTACATAAGCATCAGCAGACGCCATTTTCTTCAGTGTTTCTTGCCACAGATGCCAGGTGCCCTCCAAGGAAGGCTGTAATCAAATTGGAAGACAAAAACAGGATTCCAGACAAATAAGTAAGCAATAAACAGATACACCACAACAGATATCCCCAGCTAAGAGAAACAGGGATAGGAGTGGACCCAAGGCATAGAGGGGTATGGAGGGAGGGAAAATCCGACTGCAGTTGCATATCTATCGGACATCTACATTTATGGTAGGTACAAAACTGTACTATGTCCTTCAAGAATGCGACTGCAGTCATAACATATGGGTTGAATACCATAGCTTAGCTGGGGGAGGAGGAATGCTCTAGGAAAGAGATGGTGTGGCAATCAAACCCTGCAGGACTGCCGAAGCAAAGCCTGCTCTGGATCTGGAATATAAAGGAGATTGTAGTGTTTGGAGAATGTATGCACGGAGCTCCATGTAGCAGCTTCTAGAATGTCTTTTGTAGGCACCCCTCTTAAGAATGCTGTAGAGGTGGCTGTAGCTCTGGTGGAGTGTGGTCTGACATTGGCTGGAACATTCTTCCCATGGAAGGAATAACAAAATCTGATGCAATGTCCAATCCATTTTGAAATAGTCTGTTTGGAAATTGCTTTTCCTTGTACTCCAGGGGCGTAAGCTACAAAAAGCTGATCAGACTTCCTACTGATCTTGGTTCTGTCCAGGTAGTAGCGAAGTTGTCTGTGAATGTCCAAGGTATGCAACAGTCTTTCCCCTTTGCTCTCAGGATTGGGGAAGAAAGTAGGCAGGTGAATAGCTTGATTTAAATAACCCTAGATAACACCTTTGGCATAAAAGTAGGGTTGGTTCTTAAGGAGACCTTGTCTCTGTGAAAGATTATGAACGGTGGTGCTGCCATTAGGGCCTGTAGTTCCGAAACCCTTTTTGCTGAGGTAATTGCCAACAGAAAAGCTGTCTTCCATGATAAAAATTGTAAGTCCACTGAAGCTGCTGGCTCAAAGGGAGGTAGAGTCAGTTTTTCTAGGACAAAGTTGAGGTCCCAAGCTGGCACTGGAGCCTTTCTTGGTGGCTTAATGTTCTTGATTCCCCTGAGGAATTGCCTTAACAAAGGATGTGAAAACACAGGCGGATCAGTGTTATATCTAGCTGAGATAGCTGAAGCATGTATCTTTATGGAAGAATATGAGAGTCCATTCTGTAGCATATCTGCCAAATATTCCAGGATGAGTGGGATATTCAATAATGATGCATCATGTCCCTTGCTGGTATTCCAAATGCTGAATCTCTTCCATTTTGCTAAGTAAACCTTTCTGGTGGATGGTCTTCGAGCTTCTGTTAATATCCGCTGAACTTCCTTGGAGAGAGATAGATTGAGGTTATTCATGGGATCTCCCAGGCTGTTAGCTGCAGTGTCTGAAGGTTTGGATGCACTGTTTTGAAGTTGTGTTGAGTCAAAAGTAGGGGCCATTGGTGAAGGGCCCACTTTTTGTTGTGACATATGCTCCGTAGTAGTGGGTACCAGTGTTGTCTTGGCCAGTCTGGCACTATTAGGATCCCCTTGGGCCTCTCTGCTTTGATCTTTAGTAACACTGTGGTCATCAGTGGCAGAGGTGGGAATGCATAGATTTTTAGAAAGTTCCAGTTGAATGAAAGAGCATCTATTTTCCAAGCTTGTGGATGGTATGTCCTTGAACAGAATTTTTGTAGATGATGGTTGAGGTGGGAGGCAAATAGGTCTACTTCTGGCCTGCCCCATGTCGAGGTGAGTTGTGTGAAGATTTTCGGATGTAACCTCCACTCGTGTGGATCTATGAAATTCCTGCTTAGGCTGTCCGCCAGCACATTGTCTTTGCCTGGAACAAACTGGGATTGCAACTGTATGTTTAGGCTCAGTGATTTTTCCCAAAGATTCATTGTCAGTCTGCATAGGGGGTAGGAATGGGTGCCCCCTTGCTTGTTTATGTACCACATCACAGTGGTGTTGTCTGTCCGTATCAGTAGATGGCCTTGCTGAAGTTGTTGTCGAAAGGCCTCGATGGCATGCATTACTGCCAGCATTTCTTTTTGGTTTATATGCAGATGTGTTTCCTTTGGAGACCATTGTCCTTGTATACATCTGCCCTCCATGTGCGCCCCCCATCCAAGGTCTGAGGCGTCTGTGGTCATGGTCTGTGTTATCTGAGGTTTTTTGAATGACATACTGTGTTTGCCTGGCTTACCGAGGCCCACCATAGGAATTCCTTTTGTAGGCATGGAATGAGCGGTATGGTTGTCTCTAGGTTGTTGCTGTGCTGAGACCATAGGCTTTTTAGGTACCACTGAAGCTTTCTCATGTGTAGTCTTGCTAATGGAACCAGGAGAATGCAGGATGCTATGTAACCCAGGGCCTGTAGGAATCCCCTTGCAGTCATCTGGGTGAGTTTTGCCAAACCTTTGAAATAATGAGTTAACTTCTCTTGCTTGTCTTCTGTCAGGTAAGCCATTTGAGAGGCTGTGTCTAGATTGGCTCCTAAGAAGGTTATTTGCTGGGATGGCTGAAGTCTTGACTTTTGGAAGTTGACTGTGTATCCCAGAGCCTGTAGCAATTGTATGACATAGTTCAAGTTTTTTGTCAAAATCAATTTGTTGTCCGCTTGTATGAGGCAGTCGTCCAGGTATGGGTAAATTTGGATCCCCTGGAGCCTGCCAATGAGCAATTACTGAAGCCAGGCATTTTGTAAATACTCTGGGCGCAGTAGATAAGCCAAATGGCAATGCTGAGAATTGATAATGCTCTGGCCCTGCAAGAAATCTGAGGTATCTTCTGCAGCTGTGTCTGATAGGGACATGCAGGTATGCCTCCTTGAGGTCCAGAGTAATCAGCCAAGACCCCTTGCCCAGCATGGGAAGGAGTTGCTGTAGAGTCAGCATTTTGAACTTTGGTACTATGAGAAAAGTGTTCAATGCGGACAAATCCAGTATTGGTCTCCATTGAGTTTCTTTTCTTGGAACAAGGAACAGTCTTGAGTAAAACCCCTGGCCTTGTTCTTGTTGTGGAACTCTTTCTATTGCTTTGATCTGAGCAAGCAGAGAAATTTGCTTGATAGCCTCTGCCCTCTGGTTTTGTGGTAGGTTTGGCATGCCTTGTTTTCTTGGTAAGGTATGAAAGTGGAACCTGTAACCTTGGTCTATAACGTCCAAAATCCATTTGTCCTTTGTCAATCTGTGCCAATTGTCTGAAAACAGAGATAATTTTCCGCCCAAGGGAGCTTCTATTTGCTCCTTGGTCAGCGGAAGTAGAGGAAAGTCATTGAGATTGTCCCTGTGGGGCAGGGGAGACCCCTGTGTCACTTCTTTGGTTTGCTGGTTGCCATTGCCGTCCCCTGTAAGAACCTCTGTATTGTCCTCTTCCTCGGCCACGCCTGTTTTTACCCCTTTGAAATCTTTCAGGATTAGGAAAGGACCAGTTTTAGAAGGCCAATTCCTGCTGAATCTGGGTGGCTGAACCTGGAGGAAATCTTTGACCGTCTGAACTGATTTTGCTTTTTCCTCGATGGACTTTAGCACATCTTTAGCATTAGTACCAAAAAGCTTGTTCTTTTCCAAAGGTGCATCAAGAAGTTTTGCCTTAACATGATCTGGTAGAGGTTGTTCTTTTAACCATGCATGTCTACGAATGACCGCCCCTGTCATAGCTGCCCTACATGAAGCTTCCAATGCATCATATCCACACTGCAGAAAGTGATTGCTGACTTGCTGAGAATTATGTACAGCTTCCTGCAAAGACTTCCTGTCTAAAGGTTCAGGAGAGGCCAATGTTTTCTGTAAATCATCTAACAGGTAATCCTGATATTGAAACATATGAAAGAGGCAATTCAGAGCTCTCATAGATAAAGTAGTGGAGGTGTAGACCTTTTTCCCCCATCTCTCTAATGACCTAGCTTCCCTGTTGGAAGGCAAGGGATTTTTGGAGGTGGATGCTGAAACCCCTTTAGGTCCCTGAGAAATAGTTTCTAAATCAACAGCATGGGCCCTAAAGAAATGAGAATGTGTTTCTAGGACCCTATAATATCTGTCTGGCTTGGCTGGAGCAGGAGGAAGAGTATCCGGAGCAGGAGGAAGAGTATCCGGGGTAACACTGGAGTCAGAGTATAGGTCATCCAAAACATCAAGCACAGGAGGTATAGCCAGGGGCCTGTGTTGGGGCTTTTTAAGGAAGTTTCGAAGGCGCTTTCTGGAATCAGAATATTCCTGGCCTTGCCACTTAAAATGTTCCCTCATGGTATGCAGAACTTCCCCAAAAGAAATATCCTCAGGAGGGGAGGTCGAGGGGATGGAATCCTCTGCATCCGAGTCCTCATAGGTCTGGAAGGGCTCTTCCTGGCCATCGGAGTGAACAGAGTCCTCAGAATCTTCATCTGAAGGGATAGGGTCAGAGGGTTCAACCCGGGGCCTCTTATCAGGAGGAGGCTGGGATCCTCTCTCAGGATGGGCCTGTGAACCTCTAATCATGGAAATTAAGTCTGCGGCCATAGTCATGATTTGTGTTTCAGGAGTAGGCTGAGGTAAGGCCTTAGCAGTAAGGTGCTTGGTCTTGCTGGCTGCCTTAGCACGTGTGTAGGCCTTAACAGACATGGCCATAGGAGGCCTAGCAGCTCCACGTGCAGGAGTGACCTTATCTACATCAATGGTCTCGGGCATTTCCTCGGTTTCAGTATCCAGAGGAAAATCTATAACTGGCGTCGGTGTGGCCTCTGGTATCGGAGGTGTCGGTAAAGCGGTGTCTTCGGTTCGGAGCGGTGAAATAACCGTCTCAGGGGGAACCGGAGCACTCGCGGTAGGTTTTGGCGTGGAGTCGGTGGAAGACGTGGGCCGAGGATGTCGGTCCCGGTCTCTTCGTTTCTTAGGAGTCTGCGATGTCAGAAGTTCCGACGGCATTGTATAAGCAAATTTATCGCCGAAAAAGTCTTCAGCGAACTCCGCCCGATGCCTAAGAGTGCGCTTATTGAAGCAAGCACAGGCGACACAGGCCGAGACGTCGTGGTCTGGGCCAAGGCAAGGAAGACAGTAAGAGTGGAAATCCTTATGAGGTATTTGTTTACCACAAGACAGACAATTGTTAACTTTTTCAGTAATTTCTGACATCGGCTGAGGGAAGAAAGGTCCCCAACGGGGTACTTAGCTTTTTTGATGACTTCGGGTTCGAAGAATACAGGAGCTGACCGACCGGCACTTGCGAACTGCTTCTGCTTCGGGCACCGCGCGGCAAGAAAGACTGAAGAAAATGGCGTCGGCTGATGCTTATGTACTCCAGCCGCTCTGACGTTGGAGAGAAATGCGACATCAGCCGACGTCGGACCCAGACTTTGGAATCCGGCCGACCGAGGGCTGCCTGAGGCAGGACAACCCATATGTTATGACTGCAGTTGCATTCTTGAAGGACATCATGAAGATTCTAACTTTCTGGAAGGGATAAGGGACTACAAAGTCCCTTAAACAGTCATTCTGAACTTATCTGACTGTCCTTTGTTTTGTTTTTTTGGGGGGGTGGGGGGGGCTGCAGAAGCATACACTTTTCCCCCAAAGCAGATCAACTGTTTTACTATTCTTGTCAGAAGGGCAAGGAACAGAGTTAAAAAAAAATGTTTGGCAGTAGCTGGATTGACAAAAGCTACAGTTGCTGGGTCAGGTCTGGGATGAGTGTATAGAAATTTGTAATACTGAGGAACTTTGTACATTCTATCTGCTTTCTTAAGTGCAGTAGGCTGGCTATCAGGGAAACCACAGGCCATGAGAACACATCTTTCAATGCTAGCAGCACTTGGGGTTTGGGAGGAAGTTCTGCGAATTCCAGTTGGAATTATTTCATAGTATTTTCAGTGGGCTGAGAAACCTCAGTGTTCTCCTACTGAACATACTGGCACATTTCAGAAATACTGTCAGAAAGAGAATCATTGACAGGGAGATTCAGATAACAAGCTCTTCTCTGATTTAAAATCAGAATTCTGAGTAGAAAAGCCTGTATCTATCATGTCAGATTCCTCTCCAGATTCATTTTTTTTACTCTCTTCAGGAAAAGAAAATCCCTTTTTCTCTTACCAGAAATCAGCTGATAAGAAGGGCCTATAGCCTGTACAAGACACTGAGCCAGACTTAATAAATTACTCCTGTCCAGTGAAACTGGAGGATGAAAATATGTTTAGTTTTGTGTTTCTTTTAGGGAAAACAGGATTTCTAATGGCAGCAACAGATTCCCAGGGATGGACACACCATTCTGGTTATGCAGGGCACCTTTGCTGCCCCTTCTCTCAATATCGACAAAAGTAGCTCTCTCCCTTGCCCACTAAGGTAGCCCACAAGAGCTGCAGAGGATGTGGCTAACCCCTTCACATTGGCTGTATTGGAAACACAAGAGGGATTTGGAGAAATAGATGAATGGTCTGAGCAGCCAGCTTTAGCCACAGTCGAGTCACCCACCTGCGACTGAAGCAAAATACCAGCCTGCTGTGGTGGCAAAGGGTGTTTAACTTTTTGTTTTTGTGGCTGGAAGAAGGATCGGCCATAGGACTGGTAGGTTGCTCCACAGTCAAGCCCAAAATATTGCCTCCTACCCGGGGAAACTATCAGCATAAGCTGGTAAAATGTTAAAAGCAGTATAAAGACACTTTCCCCTGTAAAACACAGTAAAAAGCACTCTAACATGCTTCTCCACAGAAAATGTTATTAGAACGTTTAAATCAACTTTGACAGGCTCATAGGTAAGTAGTACGCTAGCTGCCTTGAGCGCTATTTTAAACCTAGCCAGTTTCCCTTTTTGTACTCAAATTAACCTATCCCATTTGGTTAGTGATTGGCCTTACCCATTCCAGGGTCAATAGTTAAAGTAAAGGAACACTGTTACAACTCCCACATGCCTTTTCCCTCCAGACCCATGAAGGAAGGTCACTAGTGCACCCTGTGACTACCCACCACTGCCAAACAATATGCGACGTGGATATCCCATGTCTCGGCGAGTAATCAAGGAGCCTCGATCCTCAGCACTGGCACCTGTGGGGGGACGTTCAGCTGGAGGATAACAGATACACACACAGTATTTCCAGATGCAGCTCTCTGCATCAAGCGCACACAGAGGCCACAGTCAGTCTGGGGCTGGTTTCTCCCTCTTTCTCCATATCCCCAATAAGACTCCCCACTGACACAGCTATAGAGTTGAGTCCTTAGCTATGGTTCCATGCCAAGTCCTCCAACACTCTCTCTGTCTAACCAGTGCTTCGTGTCCATGCCCAAGTAGCTGAGACACACACTCTTGGAGATTTGATTTACACACACACACACACACACACGCACACACACACACACACACACACACACACACACACACACACACACACACACACACACACACACACACACACACACACACCTGGGAAAGGCTGGCACAGGTTTGCTAGCTATGCCCCCTTCTCCCCACATTATAAGGTAGTTGTCACTGCTACCAGAACACCTCGACAGCTACTTTAAGGCACTTAACAAAAGGTGCCCAATCTTACTGTGTAATATTAATACAAATGGTAGTTTGACCAAAAGCAAAACTATTAGGAGTGGCCCACACAGTGACACCAAATAAACATACAAGTACTCTCAAAACTTAAATATCTCTACAAAGATCAGCCACAATGAAAAGTTTAAATATATTTAATACCTAATAATAAAGAACAAGAAAATACCAAGTATATATTCACAGTGACATCAGAGTTCAAAATGCAGGAAATATTTAAAATAACATTGCAGGACAGGCTCAAATAAATAAAGAAAAACAATATCTAAACTAAGCTTCACTGTATTCGTGATGTATCTAAGAGAATTACTATACCCTAATAAGTTACTTAACAGAGCAAGGCAGATGATGTGGTGAATGGTTCTTGTTGTCAGGTTCAAGACAGAATACAGAATGCTCTGTCTCACCAAGAGACTTCTCCAAATAATATCTAAATTATTACTGCTGGGACAGCTTGCAGAATGATAGCATTTCTGGTGATATGACTTCTAGTTCCCATGCAAAACCCCCACTGTTGAAAGCTGGCAGGACTTAGAACCTACCCGTAAAAATACACACACAAGAGCTTTTGCTCAGATCTTTGGCAGGTAATGGAAGTCATAAAACAATTGCATTTTTCCATGCTTTCAGAATAGTAATTGGTTCACCCCAACGACAATACAGAAAGCTTCCTAGTACAGACTTTGTGTCTCTGGCTGTCTTGAAACCCTTGAGATAGCATCTTTATGGCTTAGCCTATAAAGAGATTTAATTTCTTATATTTTTCTTTCAAAAGTTCGCAGGACTAAGATTAGCCTCTTCTGTTCCAGTACATGCTGTTACAATGTATCTATTTAAACAGTTACAATAATGCATGTACATTTGTTTCTGTCCAGCAGGGAACACTGTTTATGCATTTCAAACACAAGCACTTTACAAATCCCTTTTCAACACAAACATCTGTACAAATCAGTCTGATATACACATGACATACAGTTCTAATACATTTGCAACACCAGTATCTTGTATCAATCAGTTTCATATTCACAAATGACATATAATTATTTACAAAATTCCAGCTAGCTGTGCTGGCAGTACCTCCTTTCATCATACACCTAAACATTAAGGACTTTAGGTTAGCAGCCTAGACAATCTTGGACTGATACTCTTAAAAAAAAGATTCACTGTCATTGCGAGACATACAGAGTCAAACGTTCTGCAGATTAGCAGACTACACAATCTCAACCTGATAATATTTAAGGACCAATTCTCTAAGAAGGTGCTCAATTTCATGCAGAAACCTAGCTTACAGCTTGAGCATTTTACTTAACTGCAGGAGGTTCTCCTTATGGTGTAATTAAACAGTCACTCCCATTGTAGAATCTATGGAGCAAGAAGTTCGGCAGTAGACAACAGCCTTCAGTATGGCATATCTTTTACTTCAATTAAAGTGTACCTGCATGTAAATGCAGCATATATCCCCATGGACCATTCACTGCCCAGTCGTTCCTCAGTAAAGCAGTTCCTAAAAGGATTTTACACTTCAGGCCTCAAAATAAACTACTGTACCCCATGGACCTTAAATGTCATGCTGAAAAAGTTAATACTGGCCCCCTTTAAGGTCAGTGCCTCAGCAGTTCTTGTCCTGGTAGACATTTGCAGCTATTAGCTTAGCCAAAAGGACCTCTGAGTTTCAGGTTCTAATGAGTAGAGTCATTCATTTTCCTTCATGCAGATACCATTAACCTTAGAACAAACTCTTCCTTCATGCTCAAGGCAGTATCTGAGCTGGCAATTAATCAGGCTATACTAATGCCTTGCCTTTTATTCCAATCCACAAAACACTGCAAAAAGGTGCTTTATTTACTGGATGGGAAGATGCAGCTCAGACATTACATAACAAGGGTACTGAATCTCAATCAACAATCTGACTTATTCTTTGCATCCATTAAGCAAGGCAAGTAGGGAAGAATAGTCTCCATGCAAAAACGTTTTAAATGGGGTCATGTACCTTATTTTTTGTTTCCATCTTTAAGTTCTTCACTAGAAAATTAAAAATGTTTTCTACACTTCTGGCACCACCCCTTTTTAAAAGGAGAAATTCTATACTAGAGAATTTCCTCTTGCTCTCTGCTCATGTCTTACTACTTTGGCTGACCTCCTAGTATCTTTGATTTGAAAGAGGCTGGAGTGGGTCTCCAACAGTTATGAGGCAGGATAAAGGATTCATTTATCAGTAGCCCTGATCTGGGGACTTAAAAACAGTTAAGATTACCAGTATCCATTTGAGACTGAACTGTCATTTGGACAGAAGTCTTCCTCTCTTTGTGGTGGCACCTCTGAAGTCAGTCTGCTATCACTGACCATTAAGGAGGACCTACCTTCGGGAGCTCAAGATGTTTAATGCCAGATCAATACGGAATAAATTAGAAAATGGTTGACATTCTTTTGGATTTGATCTACAGACGGCTCTCTATCCAATTTAGCATTATCCATTCTCTAAACTCCCCATGCTACTCACAGCCCTTGGAATGGAAGTAACAGTGATGCTATAGCTCCATGTTTTACACCCAAGCTTCAGATATCTCAGGTAAATGTTAGAAGCACTGACACCTTTGGGTATGGCCTTCAAGCCAGAGCATACATCAAACTTCTTCCTTTGTGTCATTTACTCAGAAACTAGGAGGCACTTCCACAGAAGTTCTTGGATCTTCTCATTGACCTATTGCATGAAAATCCCAGACGGCTGATCCAGGATGCCTACCATGCCTTGGTTGATAACAAGACTAACACACTCATTAAGGAACTTCTAAATCTGTTAGAGAGTTTCAACTTTACCCACACACTTACCATTTCTACCCACAGGTTTAATCACTCCTTGGTCTTGGTGTTCCAAAACTGACTGGAGAACAGAGGCATGGGAGCAGAAATGCTCTCATGGACCAACTGTTACCTGAGCTCACATACTGTCAGGATGCCTACCATGCCTTGGTTGATAACAAGACTAACACACTCATTAAGGAACTTCTAAATCTGTTAGAGAGTTTCAACTTTACCCAGACACTTACCATTTCTACCCACAGGTTTAATCACTCCTTGGTCTTGGTGTTCCAAAACTGACTGGAGAACAGAAGCATGGGAGCAGAAATGCTCTCATGGACCAACTGTTACCTGAGCTCCCATACTGTCATCCAAAGCTGAGAATGTCCACTGTAAAGATTTGCATAAAAACATCAATGGCACACCAGTACATATAACTAAGAACCTCCTAAAGAGGTCAATAATTGTCAATCCATAGTCCCTAGTTAAGACCTATAATACTTATGACAAGTGTTGTCATCAAAATGTGTGTACGTCCTAGATTTATTACTTGCCATGAGACAATGGTTGACAATTAGCTCCACATACTATGCAAAGTGAGATGTCTGTTGGAGTATAAATGATAGAGGACTTGCCTACCTGAGGACAAGCTAAGTCTGGATGCTTATTGTTCAACATGCAAATGGTTAGCTCATGTAAGACGACCAATGTTCTGTCCAGTGACACTTCTGCTGCATTTAACTGTTTGCCAGCACTCCTGTGAATGGCAGGCAGGCTGTGCAGGCCAGCTGGTCATACTCGGAGAGTTGTTTCATCCCTTGAATGTGAGGATGCCACATGCTTTTTTACAGATAAGATTATCATTATTAGGCAACCCTTCCCTCAAGAGGCATCGATCCATGGCTTCTTGTGCTAACTCAGAGATGAAGGTCCTGGAATTCTCCTGGGCTATGTTTCACTATACTGATTATAAAGAGATCATGCACATTGTTCCATCACTGCTTCCAACTTAGTGCAGACATGATCCCGGAACAATAATGCTGTCAAAATCTCTCATAATTCACTACAATTATTTTCAAAAGTGATTGTTCCTTATTGAGAATGGAGGTTTATCACCTGTAGATCAGTGTGTATATTGAACCTAGTCAGCCACTGCTTACAGACAAAACGTGCATATAAGTTACTGAGCATGTGCGAGATCAGTGCCATTTTGTGTAGTCAGTCAGTGTGAATGTAAGCTTGAACGGCGATGCAAATGTGTGTGTGTTTAAAGTAACAAGTCAGTCAGTAAGCATATGAATTACAAAGTATACGTCCAAGTTACAGCTCCTGATGTGTGCATGTATAATAAAACGACTTGAACGCATACCCAGCCACAGTGTCTCATATGAATACTTGAGACATGCGACATGGTGTCAGAATGGGATCCAAAGTTGAAGCAGCTCACAAACCATGAGGTACGCTGTTAGAAGAAGAGCAATATCCAGAAGCGAACTCACAAACAGGTCAAAGTTACTTAAATTCGTTTTAAATGATTCGCAGTTGCCAAACATGTAACATTCAAAGCGTTCAAAATAATTTCAGAGCTGTTTGAAAAGTCCAAAATAGTGGTATAATATTGAAAGTGTTTGAAATAATCTCTGAAGTGTTTAAAATGTTCAACAAGGCTAAAATACCTGAATTGTTTCTCACTTTCCGACTTTTTAACAGTAACTATGGCTTTTTAAAGTGCCCAAAGTGTTCAGAGTATTCCAGGTATTTGCAGTGTTAAAAAGTAAAGCATTTTCAGAAAGGTTGCACACTTGAGACAAATTACATGTACTAGGTCTATACTTATGTTTAAAAGAACTTTGTTGTTTTGGCAGAGGGATTTTGCAGACGTGAACTGCTGGTGTTCAATAATATTGCTGAGAACTGGAGAGTGTTTAAGTTTGAGCAAGAATATGACACTCATACAGGCTGCATTTTCTGATAAATATGCACATTCAACAGCATTTACACTTCTCAATTTATAGCTGGCTCAGAGGCCATTGAGTGGGAACGTTTATTTGTGTATGCACCTGCCATGTATGCAGGGGATAGGGAAAAACACCATATTGTGATACAGGCTGAAACACGGGAAGACCCTGAGTGCTTAAAACGTAAATTTAGAGAAATGTGCAACCCATAAAACGAATATTACAATGGAAAGGCACCAATTTTACACAAGAAATCAAAAGCCTGGTGAAACTATTGCAGCATATATCACAGATTTAAGAAATAAAGCAAAACCATGTAGATATGGTGATCTACGAGATGAGTTGATAAAAGACTGTCTTGTATGTAGTGTTAATAATGATGCAGTGAGAAAGATTTTGCTTCGAGATAGTGACTTAACATTGAGCAATATCCTTGAGATTTGCCAAATACATAAAATTACAGAAAAGGATACAAATATACTTAAGAATGAGAAAAGCATGTTTGCAATATCTGCTAGGGCGAATGCTAACAGTGTGCAGCAGAAAGTTAAGATGAAAAAGAAATATAAACTGAGAGATAGTGCCACACCCAACCTCATTGTTAACTGTCACAATTATGGAGGCAGTCATGAACCTAAACGGGAAAAGTGTTTAGATTTTGGTCAGCAATGTCACAAATGTAAAAAGTGGAATAATTTCAAAAAACTTTGCAAGTCTAAAAAATCGCAAATGTATGTTAAAAGAGAGTATCCAGAGAAGCATGTAGATCAGTCATAGAATGTTGCAAATTCCGAGAACTGTGAGCAAACTTTCTATGTTGATGGTGTCTCTGTGATTGATACTAGAGTAGATCAGTTGTCAGGAAAGAGTGAAAATATTTTGTACTGTACAAATTAATGAGAAACTTGTAGAGCTTAAAGCAGACACCAGATCTAAGTGCAATGTTATATCAGCACAAATGTTTCCTAAGGTAAAAGCTGGTGAGAAGTTTGATTCAGCAAAGTGTGCAAAACAAGTTGCTTATGGTGGTGAAGAGATTGAAACTGATGGTGCAATAGTTCTTTCATGCCATTCTGCTGGCAATAACTATGACTTGCAGTTATATGTAGTCAAAAGACACATGCAGTCACTGTTAGGCCTCAAAGCCAGTCTGAGAATGGGACTGACTTCATAGGTTAGTACTAGGCTATTGGCCCTAGAGCCTATACAAGCCTAGCCATAACAATTCCCTGGCTATTTCTTCCCACAATATTTACTTCCCTGGACCCCTGTCTAGCAGGGCGACTGACATGATCCCCGGGGTGAATTTCCTATCTCCCATCCAATCTTCAAGGTTCCTTTTGAAGAGGGCCAAAGAGGTGCTCTGCTTGACATGTATGGGCAGTTTATTACAGAGGCTGGGGAGTCTCTGGGTCAGGAACCTATCTCTCCAGCATGTTTTGTTCATTGTGATGACAAGGTTTAGATCCCTGGAGCATGTGGCTCTGAGGGATTGGGATTTCTTTAAATGTAGCATGTCCAATTTCATTTAATTTAATAAAGAGGCGCACCATGCAAGTCTAAATAACAAAAATAGTTTTACACAGAATATTTTTAGGGAATATGCTGATATTTTCAAGGACGAGCTTGGTAAACATCCAGTCACATATTCTATGAAGTTAAACCATGAAGTAAATCCAGTTGTTTGACCAGCATGGAAGGTTCCAGTAGCAATGCAGAGTAAAGTAAGACAAAATGGTGAACTTAGGTGTCCTTACTCCAGTAGAAGAACAGACTGAAAGGGTATCCTCCCTGGTCGTAGCTCATAAGAAAAGCTCAGATGATATTCAAATATGTATTGATCCAAGACACAAACAAAGCACTAAAGCATCCTCATCATCCAAATCGTACAGCAGAAAACTTAGCCGCTCTATTGGCAAATTCCACTGTTTTTTCAGTCTTACATGCAAAAAGCTCTTTTTTAACAAATTTTGCTGGATCACAAATCTTCATTGTTAACTACATTCAGTACACCATTTGGTAGATACAGATTTTTCAGAATGTCATTTGGAATTAATTCTGCTAGTGAGGTATTTCAATGTGCCATGGAACAAATATTTGCTAGTTATCCATGTGCTATTATAGCAAACCACATTATTGTTGGAGGCAATGGTGACGACGAACATGACAGAAATCTCAGGAAAGTTCTAGACCATGCACGTGAAGTAATTCTCAAACTGAGTCTGCAGAAATTTAAATTCAAACTAAAAGAAGTTACTTGTGTGGGACATTTGTTTACAAGTTCTGGCTTATGACCAGATCTGTCTAAGCAAGCAGCACTTGTTGAAATGTCACCTCTTTACAACATTTTCTAGGTATGCTCAACTATTTAGGAAAGTTCATCTCAGACTTGAGTGAGCTTTCTGCACCATTACATGAGAAGACACACAAAAATGTAAACTGGTCCTGGTTGGAACAACACAAAAGAGCACTTGATATTCTGAAGAAGAAAATGGCCAGTCCATCCACACTGAGATATTATGATGTTCACAAACCTGTAACTCTTTCTTGTGATGCTACAATGTATGGCCTTGGTGTAGCTTGTCTTCAGGAGGGCATACTAGTAGCCTATGCTTTAAGAACTTTAATTCAAACAGAGATGCATTACACACAAAGAGAGAGAGAACTTTTGGCAGTAGTGTTTGCATGTTCGAAGTTCAATGATTATATTTATGGCAGACCTATGCAAATAGAGACTGATCACCAACCACTTGTGACAATTTTGAAAAAGCCAGTACATACTGCCCCAGCATGACTGCAATGCATGATGTTAAAATTGCTGAAGTACAATTTTAATATTGTTTACAAAAAGGGCAAACACTTGTACCTTGCTTATGCTTTGTCACGCGCACCCAGACAAATGACAGAGCAGCATGAAAATGAAACAGCAGACTTTGAAGTCATGGAAGTGAGAAATGTTTCACCATCATGGCTTGATGAACTAAGAAATCACACAGCTTCAGATCCAGTTCTCCAGAAGCTGAAAAATGTTATCAGTCAAGGACAGCCAACATGACAAATCAGTGTAGCACTTGACATTCAACAGTATTTTCCTTACAGAGATGAGCTTATGATGGAAGATGGAATCATCGTGAAAGGTCCAAAAGTGGTAATTCCTAATCCATTACAATACGAATATATCAAAATTTTGCATCGTGGTCACTCAGATACTGATTCAACCAAAAGAAATGCAAGAGGCATTGTATTTTGGTCTTCTATGTCCAGAGATATAGAGAAGGAAATGTACAGCTATGTACACTTACCATAAATGTAGATGTTCGAGTGTATTCAACGTTACAGTCATTACATTTGGGTAATCCTGCTGGCAGGTTGCCCTCAGTCGTCCTGAATTCCAAAGTCTCGGGTCCTGCGTCGGTTGCTGTCGCCCCTTTCCTGACGTCAGGTCGTCAGGGGTATAAAAGATGCAACCAACGCCATTTTCTTCAGTTTTTCTTGCCCCAGATGTCAGGTGCCCCCAAAAGGGTAGGCTAGATATATATATAAAACATACATACACCAAAATAAACTTTACCTTCATCTACAAGCAAATACACCAAATAGGTTGTATAGATCAGAGAAGCAAAGATAGGTTCCAGCAGAAATAAGGGGGATGGCGGGTGGGTAACCTGGACTGCAACAGTGAATACACTCGAACATCTACATTTATGGTAAGTGTACACAACTGTACTATGTTCTTCGTGTTTCACTGCTGCAGTCATTACATTTGGGTACAGTCCCAAAGCTATGATGGGGGGGCTGGAGCTAAACAACATTAGGAGCAGCTATGAGGCCCAGCAGAACTGCAGTGGCAAAGCCTGCTCTGGATTTAGAGTAAAGTGGCAGATTGTAATGCTTTGTAAAGGTGTGCACTGAACTCCAAGTAGCAGCCTCTAAAATGTCTTTGGTTGGTACTCCCCTGAGAATGGCTGCAGAAGTGGCTGCAGCTCTGGTTGAATGTGGCCTAATGCCCTTAGGCACTAGCTTGCCATGCTGAGAGTAGCAGAAATGAAAGCAGTGACCTATCCAATTAGAAATAGTCTGCTTGGAGATAGCCTTTCCTTGTGATCCTGCAGCATATGCCACTAGTAATTGTTCTGTCTTTCGGAAAACTTTAGTTTTGTCCAAGTAGAATCTAAGTTGCCTGTGTACGTCCAAAGAGTGCAGAATTTTCTCCCCCTTGTTCTGTAGATCTGGATAAAAAGTTGGCAAATGAATAGTTTGGTTAAGGGCTACACTGGACACCACCTTAGGCATAAATGTAGGGTTTGTAATCAAAAAGACTCTGTCTGAATAAACAATGATAAAAGGTTCCACAGCCATGAGAGCCTGTAGATCTGACACTCGTCTTGCAGAAGTTATTGCTAGGAGCAGAGCTGTTTTCCAAGAAAAAAACTTTATATCCGCAGTAGCAGCTGGCTCAAAAGGAGGTAGGGTGAGTTTTTCCAAGACATAATTGAGGTCCCATGCAGGCATTGGTGATCTCCTTGGAGGCCTTACATTTTTGGCTCCTCTGAGGTACTGCCTTAATAAATGATGAGAAAAGAGTTGTGGCTCTGTATTGCAATGAGCTGAAATGGCAGAGGCATGAATTTTAATTAATGAGAAAGATAGGCCTCTGTCCAGCATCTCAGTTAAGTACTGCAAAATCTGAGGAATATTTAGTACAGCTGTGCCAGTTCCTTGAGCTTGGTTCCAAGCACAAAATCTCTTCCATTTTCCAGCATAGGATTTTCTAGTACTAGGCCTTCTGGCTTCCAAAATGACATCGATCACAGCTTTACTGAGAGGTGTGCATTGTATGGCTACATTATCTGCCATGCTGCCAGGTTTAGAGTCCTGAGTTGGCTGTGCAGAATCTGATTGTTTTGTTGGGACAGTAGATGAGGTATTTGAGGTAAGGCCCAGGCTGGGCATTGAGACAAGTTCCTTAAGCTCGGATACCAGTACTAGCGGGGCCAGTCTGGGGCAATCAGAATCATTTTTGGTTTCTCCTGTCTCACTTTTAGGAGTACCTTGGGGAGGAGAGGCAGTGGAGGAAAGGCATATACTGATAGGTTTTTCCAATTGAAAGATAAGGCGTCCACTTTCCATGCTTGTCTGTGATAAGTCCTTCTGCAGAATCTTTTTAGTTGATAGTTGTGAGAGGAGGCAAACAGATCTATGTCCGGGCATCCCCATTTCTTTGTCATCATGCTGAAGACTTGTAAATCCAGGTGCCACTCGTGGGGATCCATGAGGTTTCTGCTTAGTTCATCTGCCAGAGTTCTGTCCTTTCCTGGCAGGAATTGTGCCTGCAGATGAACTTGGTAAGTCAATGCTGTGTCCCCATAAAGCCATGGCTTGTCTGCACAGGGGGTAAGAATGAATGCCCCCCTGCTTGTTTATGTACCACATGACCGTGGTATTGTCTCTGTCTTTATCAGTAGTTGTCCCGGATGAATTAGGTCCTTGAAGTCAGGGCATTTTGAACAGCTAGCATCTCTTTTTGATTGACATGTAGATGCATTTGATTTGTGGACCAGGTGCCCTGAATGCCTTTTCCTGCCATGTGGGCCCCCCAGGCATACTCTGATGCATCCGTTATTAGGTTCTGCCTGGCTGGGGGTAGTGAGAATGACTGTCCCTTGTTTTGGTGACAAGCCTTTGCCCACCATCGAAACTCCTGTTGCAGGCAGGGAATGAGAGAAATCATTGTTTCCAGCCTGTGGCAATGTTGTGTCCATACACTTTTTAGGTACCACTGAAGTTTCCTCATATCTAGTCTTGCATATGGAATTAGTAGGATGCAGGATGCCATGAAGCCCAAAGCCTGCAGGATTTTTCTTGCAGATAACTGGGCCTTTGTTGCCATTTCCTTGAAATAGTCAGTCAGTTGCCTTTATTTGTCTGGGGTGAATTAAGCCATCTGGGCAGTTGTATTTAAGTTTGTACCCAGGAATATTATCTCTTGAGAGGGTACTAGTTTTGATTTCTTTTCGTTGACTGTGTACCCTAGGCATGTTAAAAGTCTTTTCACAAACGCCAGATGCTGTAGTAGAATGTCCTTGTTCTCTGCTTGAATGAGGCAGTCGTCCAAGTAAGGATATATTTGTATTCCTCTTTGTCGGCAGAAAGCAATTACTGGTGCCAGGCACTTTGTGAAGACCCTGGGCACAGTAGATAAGCCAAAGGGCAGTGCAGAGGATTGGTAATGCTTTGAACCAGCCTTGAATCTGAGGAATCTTCTGCATGATTGTCTGATTGGGACATGCAGGTATGCCTCTTTTAGGTCTAAAGTGACGAGCCAAGCCTTTCTTGCCAGCATGGGCAGAAGCTGCTGCAATGTCAACATCTTGAATTTTGGTATATCCAAGAAAGTGTTTAGAATAGATAGGTCCAGTATTGGTCTCCATGCTTTGTCCTTTCTGGGTCCCAAGAACAGTCGAGTAAAATCCTTGTCCCTGCTCTTGCTGTGGCACTTGTTGAATAGCCCCCATGTCCATGATGGATGAGACTTGTTTTTGAGCCTCTGCCCATTGATTTTTTGGCAGGTCTGGCCAACTGTTTGCCCTTGGCAGGGTATGGAAGTGAAACTTGTAGCCTTGTGACACTATGTCTAGAACCCATTTGTCCTGGGTTATAATGTGCCAATTTTGAGAAAAAAATGCTATTTTTCCCCCTAAGGGTGCTGCCAGTAGATAAGTGCTTGGTGCAGGCAGGGCAAAGTCATTGGGACTGTTTCATGTATGGTTGTGATTTGTCTTCTCCACTTTTGGAGGTAGAAGCACCTCACTGCTTAGACCTGTACAAACCTTGCGGCTGGGATCTGCCCCTTTGAGGTCTGTCTGACAATGGAAAGGACCATTTTTTTGTAGGCCAGTGTCTGCTACACCTAGGTGGCTGTACTTGTAAAAAATCTTTGACTGTTTGCTTAGATTTAGCTTTGTCCTCCATTTTCTTTAACACTTCTGCCTTAACTCCAAACAAGGTATCATGCTGTAATGGTGCATCTAATAACTTAGCTTTGACATGATCAGGCAGATTTTGTTCCTTTAACCAAGCATGCCTTCTAATTACAGAACCCGTAACAGCGGCCCTGCAGGAGGCCTCCAGAGAATCAAAACCACATTGCAAAATATGCTTTCCAACTTGTTCAGCTCCATGCAATAAATCCAGCATTTCTTTGTTTTCTGTACATTCAGAATTTACCAACATTTTCTGTTTAAGCAGTGTCATGACATACTGCTGATATTTGAGCATATGAAACTGGCAGTTTAAGGCCCTTATAGCCAAGGTAGCAGAGGATTTTGGAACACAATAACAGTCAGGGACCTCCTGAACATCGTAGGAAGGGTACGTTTCGCTGTGGACGTTGTTCCCAGTGTAAACATGTTATTAACCAGGAGCATGTATACTTGGAAAGCAGAAGCAGGAACATCAGGTCCAACCATTTTTACAATTGCATCTCTACTGGTTTAGTTTATTTGGCTGTCTGCCCGTGTTGCCAATCTTTTTATGTTGGCAAGACCGAAAGGCAGCTAAAAAGACGTATTTATGAGCATTATTACGATATCCAGAAACAATGTAGCACTAATGCACTTTACAGGCACACCATTGTATGTGAATCTGCTGATTTTAAGTTTTTCATTTTAGAAGCAGTTCCAAAATGTACTAGAGGTGGACATTGGGAAGCGAAATTGTCACACAGGGGAAACCTATTGACAGATCTTGTTGGAATCTAACAAACCTCCGGGATTGAATGATTCCATTTCTATTATGCCTTATTTAAAGCTTAAGGCAGACCAATTGTAAGGGTTAAGTAGCATGACATTTATTTAGATCTGTTTTTTATGGACTATTTTAATACATTTCAACAATTATATTTATTTGTGTAAAAAACAGTGTATATTTATATATATAAAAATTTTCTTGACTTGAGCATGCAATCAACCATTTATACATGCATTTTGAATATTTTTATATTTTTATATAGGTTTGCTTGTAAAATTACTTTCTAACTTTGTTCTCTTTAATATTGACAGGTTAGGTGCAACATTTTGTATACTGGGGCTTATAAACTGTGATACCACTTTAAGAGAGTTTTTAATTTGCAAACAATCAACTAATTTATCAATCTGTATGTGTATATAAACAAGTGAAAGATGTTTTAATTTTATCTGATGAAGTTGCTTGGTCAACGAAAACGTGGAGAAATTTTGGCGTTAATAAAAGGTTTTTCAGCTTCTACCTTGCTTTGCTGTACCTTATTGTGAGTTTGGCTGTCGGACACTGAGGTGGATTTCCTGGTCTGTTTATTTTTCTTTGTGGACAGTTGGTTTTCAAGGTAGCAGATGTGTAAATCTTTTTTCCCCTTATATCCAGTGCCCTAGAATCTCTGTCAGAAGGGGTAGGGTTGTTTGCAGTGGAAGCCTTAACCCCTTTGGGACCCTGAGAAATAGTTTCTGAGTCTGCAGCAGGGTTTTTTAAAAGGAATTTATGAAAGTCAGGAAACCTGTAGTATCTGTCAGGCTTAACAGGAGCTGGAGGTAAGGAGTCAGGGGTCAGACTAGACTCTGAAAACACATCATCTACAATGTCTAACACGAGTGGAGTAGCTAGAGGCCTGTGTTGAGGTAGTAGAAGGAAGTCCCTGAGTCTCTTCTTAGATTCTGAAAAATCTTGGCTCTCCCAGTGGAAATGCTCCCTCATGGTATGCAAGGTTTCCCCAAAGGAATAGTCCTCAGGAGGAGAAGCTGAAGGAATAGATTCTTCAGCATCAGAATCCTCATGGGGGGAAGAGAATATTCCTGATCAGAAGAGGAAATGGAAACCTGATCTGAAGATTCATAGTCTGTCTCTTGCCTAGGCCTCTTATCAGGAGGGGGATGGGAACCCCTGATCAAGGTAATAAAGTCTTTGGCCATTTTGAGCATCTGTTTTTTGGGCATGGAGGCCTGTCCATGTGGCTATTGAACTTGTTTCTTTGTCTTTTAAGGGTGCTTCAGTCTTTGCCTTTGATGTATAATTGTTTAGGTCTGAAAACACCCTCAGAAGCCGATGCCTGCTCAGCGGCTCCGGACCCATCTGAGGGAATTCTGCGAGGCTCCAATACCTTGAGTTTCCAGCAGCCTGACCAACTCCAAGTGGGAGTCGGTAGCGGCCCGTGACTCTAAAGTAGCGGGCGTCAGGGGCAGCGAAAGCGCCTCACTGAGAACCGGCGACTGGCTTAGGAGAAGCTTCGTCATCGGTTTTGGACCTTGGTTGCCTGTCTTTTTCTTTTTCTTTGTGCTTTTTGTGAACTCCGGTAGTCGGATGGCTACCTGATGACATTGAATAATTAAATCTGCGCCCAAAATAGCTTAGTGCAAAATCGTACCAACGCTTAATAGAGCATTGGTTAAATCTAGCACAAAACCAACAACCTGAAACGTCGTGGTCAGGGCCTAGGCAAGGAATACAGTAAGAATGAAAGTCCTTATGAGGTATTTGCTTCCCACAAGAAATACAATTATTAACTTTTTCTGATACCGGTCTGGAGCAAGAAAAAAGTTTCCCCAACGGGTTACTTAGCTTTTAATGAAGATTTTGGATCTGAAACTCGAACATGAAAATCTCAGGAGTCGGCCGATCGGCACTTGCGAACTGCTTCTGCTTCGGGCACCATGCGGCAAGAAAGACTGAAGAAAATGGCATTGGCTGCATCTTTTATACCCCTGACGACCTGACATCAGGGAAGGGGCGACAGCAACCGATGCAGGACCCGAGACTTTGGAATTCAGGCAAACTGAGGGCACTCTGCCAGCAGGATTACCCAAATGTAATGACTGCAACAGTGAAACACAAAGAACATGTCTAGCATGTTCAATTTGCAACAGCACCAAACTGCATCAATAAAAAGAACCACTTCAGCTACACCAGATTCCTGAATTACCATGGTCGATGGTTGTAGATATTTTTGAAAGGAATGGTCAACATTACTTGGTGTTAGTAGACTCTTACTCAAATTGGTTTGAAACTGATCTACTTCCTAAATTGACTTCCAGCATAGTCATTACAAAATTGAAGAGACATTTTTCTGTCCCTGGTAGTCCTCACAAAGTCATGTCTGACAATGGTGCACAGGTTACTAGTCAGCAGTAAAAGAAATTTGCTGAGTCTTGGGGCTTTGTTCACATTACCAGCAGTCCTGAGTATCCACAAGCCAATGGTTTAGCTGAACATGCAGTTCGTAGTGCAAAGCACTTGGAAAAATCCAAAAGGGATAGTGCTGATGTTTTCCTTACCTTACTCAGTCTCAGAAACATTCTTCGAGACAACTTGCTTGGTTCACCTGCTCAAAGACTGATGTCCAGACAGACACGAACAGCTTCCAATTAGCAAACAACTGTTCATACCAAATGAAAAGAATAATAGAATGGTCAAGGCTTAACTTTCAAGAAGACATCAGTCACAAAAGTTGTACTATGATAAGACCAGTAAATCCCTTCGACCATTGTTACAAGAAGCTGTGAGAATGCAAACATCCAAAGGTTATGATCGTGTGGGAATCATGAAGGACATTTGTGAGGAATCAAGATCTTACATCATATAATATGAAGGAATTAATTATAGAAAGAATTGTAGACGTGTTACCAGTCTCAGAACCAGTGCCACAGCAGATTGCCTGTGCCAATGAATCTAGTTTCCAGAGTGCCTCGTCAACTGTTCAAATTCAAAAGAATAGTGTGCATTCTGCAAACAACTTTAACGTAAACCCGGATGTTCCAGTATTGAATGAATCCCCAGAGACTGTCCCTGTTGCTAAATCCAGTCAGAATTTCTGTGTGACTAGATTGGGTAGAATTTGCAAACCCAATCCTAAATACACTGCGACTTGGACTTGAAATCAGTTATGTTTTGTTGAAATGTTGAAATAATGTCCAGCTCTTAAATATGCCTTTGTTCTTGTATTTTGCAGTGTCAAACAAAATTAAAGAGGGAAGATATAGATCAGTGTGTACTGAACCTAGTCAGCCACTGTAGCTAGACAGCAAGTGCATATAAGTTACTGAGCATGTGCGAGATCAGTGCTATTTTGTGTAGTCAGTCAGTGTGAGTGTAAGCTTGAATGGTGATGCACACGTGTGTGCTAGAAGTAACAAGTCAGTCAGTAAGCATATGAAGTATGAAGTACAAGTACAAGTTACAGCTACTGATGTGTGTATGTATAATAAATGACATGAACACATACCCAGCCTCTGTGTCTCATTTGAATACACAAGACATGTGACACCACCCTTATTAAAAAAGATTTTGGTAGCCCCACTCTCAAGAAACCATTTCTGGATCTAGACACAATGGAAAAATTTGACCTTATACCTAACCTTCTCCTTTTATAGGTAAGGTTATCGATAAAGTATTATACAAACAAATGTTTTCCATGTTAAAATCGTGGAACATCCTTAATTAATACCAGTCTGGCATAAGCTTTAATCAAAGGACTGCAACAGCCTTCATTTAGCTGGTAAGTGAAAGCAAAATCAATAGTTATATTTCATCCTGGTCCTTTCTGATCTCATGGTGGCATCTCATACATTGGCAATGGTATTCTAAATGGTGATGTGACATCATATTGTTATGTCTTCTGGCACGGTCATCAGGTGAGCGGCTGCTGCTGTATGGTTCCATGATCTGTCCTGAAACATATGGCAGACAGCTATTTGATTAACTTCCTCTGAAATCAACTATCTTCCCTGACACAGGCATGGAATTCTGAAGCTTTACACAAGAGGTCCCTAAAGAACAATCTATTCAAAAGTTGTGTGTGTGTGTGTGTGTGTGTGTGTGTGTGTGTGTGTGTGTGTGTGTGTGTGTTTTAATCTGATCAAGGGTCCTGTCTCTATTTTTCATCAATTATTTGTTTTAATTTAACTAATTTATCCTTTATCATAATTATATTTTAGATCTGCCATTATAACTGTACAGTTATTCTGTTTTTAATTCATAAAATAATTATGTTCAAGCACATAACTCTCTAAATACACTAACACAAAGCATAACAAAAACTGGGGTGGTTCTGTTGTGTTCAGTACTGGAACCACTAGTCTTTAATATCTACTTGAGCACCACTGTAGTAAAACAGAAGGAAAAAGTATCTCATTATCTACAGATGACACGTTTTACAACAGCCAACACAGCTGGAGGTAGACATGAATACAAAGGGCTTCATAAAGCTGTACGAATTGTCCAATATATAGCTGCCTTGATTTAATACAAAGAAATAAAATGTCATAAAAGAATTACAGCGTCATATACCTCAGGGAACTCCAATGAAAGGACAAAAACTTCATCAGGTAACTGCATGGGAGTGTGCACTTGCATAGGATGGCATAGTGGCACAGCAGTGATGTGGGTTGTACATCCTCCTGCCAAGGGAATGAGTTAGGCCACAAAAACAAAAAACGTTTTTACTGTTGGGATACTGCCAAGGATGCAAAAAACCCTTTAGTTGATGCCCGACCGACAGTTCTGAAAAAGACAAGCAAGACTGCAACTAGGGAGGTTTGACGGTCAGCAGGGGGAAAGGAAGAGACCTTGGAATGTTCACTTTATATGAACTTAAAGTTGGGAAATCAATGCAAGACAATCATGGAATCAGACAGAGGCACTGCAGGAAAAAAGGAAGGATCATAAGGACAGAATAGCCATAAAACCTAGAACTTGCAGGAATTCACTTGTAGTGGACACCAACTGTAGAGAGAAACTGAGGAAGTGCCTATGATAGGTTTCTCTTTTCTGGGAGAAGAAACAATCATCATGGAAGTGTCTAGAAGCATAACCATTTAAAAAGTTAGAACTTGGATTGGTGAATCCCAAAATGTTTTGAGCGAATGTCAGAAAATCTAGACCAAACACAGGGTTGTAAGGAGTCACTGAACCACAAACACGACTCAACAGAAAGAATTTAATGTCACTTGTGGAAGTGACATTAAATTCTTTCTGTCGAGTCGTGTTTGTGGTTCAGTGACTCCTTGCAACACTGTGTTTGGTGTTATTGGTCGTTACTGATGGTTGTGTCATCTGATTTTGCTTGGATTCAGAAAATCTAAACTTACACATACTAAGTCCAAGATAGCCACTTCTCAGAATATACCCTTTTTAAAAGGTATGGCAATCTTGGAGATGGTAGATATATATGTTTGGGGGGTGCAGTTGAACAGTGATGACTGATATTCACTTTTGGGAGTAGGCAATTCGAGTTTTGATATTTCTATAGAGAGCCATCTACACAACATCCCAGAAATACCAGTCTGTAAGCTGGAACCCAAAATGAGTTGTTAGATTCAGGGTGAAACACTGTGAACTATAAGGCTGTTAGCCTGTCTTATCTGGTTGAGGCTGATATCAGGCAATTGTTAAGCTATGGGAAAATGTATACATCTTAAAGCCTGCAATAGGCTATCACTGGTGTGAGGGATTTGATAAAGACCCTATGGGTGGTAGAAAGTCTAAGGGGCAAAGAAGTAAACTGATAATGCCATACCAAGGCAAACACTCTAAAATGATCTGTGCCTTTTGTGACTTGGAATATTTATGTAAGCATGATTAAGGTCTAGAGAGACCAGAAAGGCTTGAGGGGAAGGAAGATGGCAGAGGGTTTGAAGTGACAACATTCTAAATTTTAGAATGAGCAGAACTTGGTTAGATCCAGAATGGACCTCCTGGTCCCCCCTATCCTGAGGACTAGAAAAAAATCTTGATAAAATTTTTTCAACCATTATTCTGAGGATACTGGCTCAATGACCCCCTGATGCTATAATTCTATCAAAATCAAAGGCAAAAGATGAAGCTGGTCTTTTCAAGGACAAGGAAAAACTGATGGGGGTGTGCCCACTGTAGTTTGTAGCCATGTTCTTATATATTTAGCACCCAAAAGTCTGTGGTTAATGATTTCCATGCAGAAGACAGAAAGAATGATTTCTTGCAATTTCCTCAGAAAGGCCAGGGGTGGGGTGTGGAAGGAAAAAGTAAGTAAAAGGGCAGTCAGAAGTTTATTTTCCTTTGGAAGTTGGTTCTTTGGGATTTATTTATTTAACATTTGTTTACCGGGAAAGTCGGACTTGGAATAAAACCAATTTTCAGTGGAGGCCTGGGTAGAAACGCTCCAGATGCAAGTCTTTGAAATGTGGGAGGAAACCGGAGCACCCAGTGGAAATCCACATGAATGAAGGGAAGACATGCAGACTCCACACAGAAGGCACTCCAGCTGAGAATTGAACCGGAGATTCTCATGCTGTGAGGCAACTGTGCTACCACTGCGCCGTCCAATGCTTTAGGTTTTGTTTCGAAGTTACCTTGACACTTTCTTTTGAACTGCTCTTTCCTAGATTTCTCTTGTTAAGATGTGAAAGATTTACAAAAAATAAACTTGGATTAGAAGGACAGGCACTGGGAAATACAAACAGCTGTTTAACTCCCTGCATGAGTTTACCACTCTTCTAACGTTTTGAAAAGTTCAGCAGAAATGTTACCATGTAGGAAGTCCTTGTCCATTGGGACATTTAACAGTTGGACGTTTACATTTTCAGGGAAAGACTTAACCAAGCATTACTTCTTCATAACTTTGCCAGATGCAGCAGCCTTGGATACAGAATCTGGGTGAAAGGCAGAATTAAGCATGTCCAAACCATTTGGTTTCGAATCAGAATTAGGAAGACTGGCTAAGGATTGCCCCTTGTTGCTCAAGATAGAGAAATGAAACCTGGATATATGGGTTTGACAGTTCAAGCTCTAAAAGCTAAGACAGCAAAGGTACATACCTTTTTGCCACACCTATCAAGTGATCTGCTGTCTTTTCATTAGGTATTGGGTTAGAAGAGGTAAAGGTTCTAGTACCTTTATCAGCATCAGAAATATAATGTCAGCAGAATTATTTTTATAAAGGTACTTGTGCAAATCAGGAGTTCTATAAAACCTGTTCATCTTTTTAGGGGCTGGAAGCTGACAGTCTCGGGACATCCATCAAAGCAATAGACAAGGCTTCTTCCAGAGCAGAAGGACATTGAGTGTTGCAATGCTAAACACAGGAAGCCTACACCTGCAACTCCTAGTACCCATCTACTAATGCTTAATTGAGTCTCCTATCTTTTTTGTGTAACATTGTTCCCAATAAATAACATTTGTGCAGCTGCAGTCTGGCCTTCTCTCAACACCTTTGCAATGCTTTACAAACTAGGCATTATTCCCATCTCTACGTCTTGTTTTGGGGCCACTTTTTTTTCTTCCCATCCCCTTTCTTCTTCATCCTTTTTGGCTGTTCCAGTGCATCCAGTCCATCACAGGGTCTACCTGTTCCCCCTTCTTTCAACGGATCTCAAATAAGATGGGGATGGACTAGTCCATAAGGGTGTCCTGGGGAAGGAACCAGTAACTGTTTATGCTGCTGAGGGGAGTTTACATTATGACCTACCCTGCATTCATCGATAATGTCTGAAGGCTACTCCCCTCTCTTGATCACCCCTACCCTTAGAAATAGTCTTTGACGAATGCCCCCCCACCAAAATGGTCATGCCCTTCCCTCCCTGCCAGCACCTCAGATGCCTAAGCCACTAATTGAACCCAGAAATCCTAGACTGTTAGGGCTTTAACCCTCTATGCCATGGCACTGGCTACTTTTGGGGCCACTCTTGTCTGGTTTCTGCTCCCATGAAAGTAGCCACCTATGAATATCAGCTTGACACACTGTGTCATTCTGGTTCTTATTGGTTGTAGAAGTTATGGCATTAGCCATAATGACATGTCTGCAAGAAAGTTCATCATGTTTTTCATTACATCACTGTTGCAGTCCTTACATAAGGGACGTATCTTGATAAGGATGCCACATGTCTGGCCGGTCTGAAAAGCTTCAGGCACCTTTCTCTCATGCCATATGTCCACCCTTAGCATGACAGGATGTGCAAGTATAAGAGGGATGTATGGAAGTGCAAAAAATTGGAAATTTCTTGCCACTAATCAGCGAATGCAGACTATTGTCAGCATCATGTTTGGAAATTCTGTGTGGCTGGCTTCAACCCAAAGTCTTTAGGCAGATAAGTACTCCATTGTAAACCCTTCCATTTTCTTGACAATTTCAGTCAAATGCCATTTTATGACTGTGAGTAATGGAAAGTAAGTTTGTGTGTGTGTGCATGCGTGCATGCATGTGTGCGTATGTGTGTGTGTATATGTGTGTGTGTGTGCGTGCGTGTGTGCGTGTATGTCAAATACCATGCAAAGACTCCCACTCTAGCTATTCTTTTCAGGGGCTGAACACAAAGTTAAATCCTGTTCAGTATGTTAGACATTTGCCCCAGGATAATCAAGAGTAGGTTAAACTCCCTCTGTATTTACTTAGAAAATAAATATTTACAGGACTTGGCATGAGCGGCCATGGCACTGTACTCCTCTGCTGCTGACCTTCCCCTTCAGGCTAAAAACTAACAAAGCAGACCTTCCGCTTCGGGCTAAAACCTAACAAAGTGACAAGTGAGGTGACTGAAGACAATTATGCCTTCCTCTTTTGCATGGTCTGTGACTGGAAAGCCTGTAAGTGCATCTGCTTCTCCTGGGGCCCCCTAGCATGACTCCTGCGGACAATGCTATTGCCCAGGATTTGTGCAAGTCTGATCAGACAATAGATTTGGCTGAGTCGGCAGAGAAAGGAGAATCAAAGTTTATTTTTGAGAGTGAGATATTCAGCAGACATCGGTGCCTTGCTCATAGAGGTGAAGCTCTACGGCTTCAACCCTGAATACCGTACGTTTTGATACCTCACTCACAGAAAGCTACACATATATCTACTCTTACGGCCCATTTTGGTGAGAAAAAGAACAAGGAAGATTGTTTAACTTTGCTTATGGGCTGTTTAAAGTTCAGTCCTTTTAGTCATCTCTGCCTGCACTTCTTCTATCCTTATTTACTGAGTTCCCCCCTCTCTGATTCTTATAATGAAGGACTTGATAATACCTCCCAAATGCCTTCCTCCACTGAATGTGAATGTGAGACAGAAGACATATTATCCTCTGACTCCCCTAACAAGGAAATGTCCTTTGGTGATACAAGAACTAAAATCAGATTTCAGGAAATGGAAGGGAAAGTAAGTAGCTGGCTCACAAAAAAGGTTTGATGAATTGCTGAATATAGACAGCCCTAATCCTGTTGCTTGTAGAGCCTTGCAAAGCTGTTGAGATTAAGGCCAGAATACAGCTGCACAAATGTTATTTATCAAGAGAAGTGCTACAGAAAAAAGGCAGGAGACTCGGTATACTGTTAGCAAATTGGGTACAAGGAGTTACAGGAACAGATTTTCTGTGTTTAGATTTGCAACGCATGAGGTTTGTGATAACAGCTGGAAAAATTAGCTTAAAAACCTTCTTCCTAAATCTGGACTTGGCAAATTAGACACCCATCTTTGCAAAAAAAGACTTGGTTTAGTCCACAGAAAATCTAACCTGTCTTTGGACATCCACTGAGATGATACAGTTAGAATACTGAGGGAAGAAAACAAGTAGGCTAACAGACTTGTTTAAGTTAGAATCCACGGTTAACTCTCGTCAAAAAGGAGGGTTAAAAAAGAGCTTGCAATTCTGAAATAATTTTATCAGAAGAATGAGCAACTAAAGAGCATATTCCAGAACAGATACTTTAGTTTTGTTAGAAGCAGCTGGTTTAACTACAGGAAGAATATGCTTTCCCCGCAATGTGCCAAAGAGGGGCAATATATTAAATATAAGATCTAAGGTGAAAGATACCCCAAACTGGCTCAGGAGACCTTAAAGTATGCAAGAGAAGAGATGTAAATTCCCAATTACAAATGTGAAATAGTCAAAAGAACTAACAGTAGTTGAGCCCAAAGACAGGTATTCTGGCAAGAACAAACAAATATGCAAATATGTATTATGCCTTAGTTTGATCCCCAGAAGGAAAAATATGTTAACTTGTCTTAATAAGTTGTCTCACTGGAAGGCATCTTAGAGGAGGAAATGATGATACTTGCTCTTTCAGAAAAGGGAGGACAGCTAACTATTAAAACAAACTGGAGAAGCAATGGTGTCAGCTTTGGGAAATGGAGGCTTGAGTGGGGTTGGTCTGATGGGTAAAATACCAGTACCCTGAAAGGTTACAGACAAAAGGTTTCCTCAAGCAAAAATGGTTACAGTCATTGGAACTAAGTTTGTATGGGCCAGAAAAGAGCTATGAATGTAACTCTGGCTTTAAGAAATTTGGCTTTTTAGATGAATCTCACCATCAAAAGAAATGGGTACCACTTGTTTGTTAGTGTATCCTTAGCTGGCTGGAGGGATCTATAGTAAAGAAATTAGGAATGCCTGCTGGGTGTTGGGACAGGTAAAGAAGTTGCTCGCTGGCTTGTCCCTTGACAGAAAATTCTCCTGGTTATAGCAAGACGTTGTCCCGTTCGATTCTCAGCTAGAGCGTCTTCTGTGTGGAGGCATACGTGAATGGGGCGTGCCTTCGTTGAAGGTTGTGCATCAGGGCTGGTAACCCGGTACGTAAAAAAATCCAGTACCAATCATTAGCGGACCGGAGTTCCGCTGTGGCGACCCCTAACCGGGAAAAGCCGAAAGACACACACACACACACACACACACACACACACACACACTCTGGAGATTCAAGGACTATTAGTGATGCATCAATACAACAGTTGTGACTGTGTATTAGTTAACTGGTCTTCCTGAGAATGTGTCCGACTATTAAAAAGTGGTGAGACTTCATGACCAACTGCCATACTCTTCTAGCCTCTCAGCAAAGTGAGTGGGAATGTGCCCCCCCCCTGTTGATATACTAGGCAATGTCACGTCAAATGACTGAACTGCAATGATCCACTGAGGCAGGAAGACTTCAAAGGCCCAAAGCATCAAAATAACAGCTCTTCTCTTTAAGATGTTTATGAAGGAGGTTTCTCAGGGTCCAAGGACTACAACTGTGAACCTTAGAAAAGCAAGACTTAACAAAAAATATAGCAAAATATGCTGAGTCCTAAGGCAGACAAGGTGTGAGAGCCCAAAATTTACAATTTACTGTTAAACTGCCTCTACCCAAAACATAGAACATTCACACTCTTAATGACAGAATAAAGAACTGCTACCACTGGAACCTCACTGTAAATGATTTTAGAGCTTCTTACTATAATGACACTGGTCTAAATGACAACTTGTGAACCTGACTGTTTTGTTCTTGCACATTCTGCAAGTCAGCCGGAGATAATGTAATTACATGCATGTAAACAGAATGAAATGTATAACTTATGTAAATCACATGTTTTTACTGCTCACTTATGTATTTTCAAGTTTGCCAAATGCTATGCTGTATGTACCAATATCTGCTTGCTATAAAATGCATATATTCTTCAAGATGTAATTTAATCAGTTTTTACACAGCTAATTATGTTGTGCGCATGTGCATGCATGTGTGTGTGTGTGTGTGTGTCTATGTATATATACATATATAGATATACATATTCCTATATTAAGTAATATATTTTTCATTCTGAGCATTATGTAGTCTGTCTCACTTGGACTCCAAAAGGGCAACACCTAGACAGATTTAAAAGCAACAAAATGCAAATATAAAACTATTTCGACTGTGTTTTAAGCCCCTGCTAAACAAAAGAGAATGCTACTTGCGAACACGGATCTATAGGGAGGCGGCAATCTACTGGAGACAAAACAATGCTCATGAAAAAATGGGGAGTGCTATCTTGCAGAAGAATTAATTTAATTCCCATCTTCAACAGACAACCACAACAAGAAACACCTCGTAATAGTATAGGTACTCTTCACTGAAACAGGTATGCTTCTGCTATAGTTAAAACACAAAGCAGTACAGCAGCAAAGTAAATGGACACCTTACAACAATGATAATAGCTCCAATGCACACAGATGACTTCTCCAAGACTAAAGAGAATGTGATGCTTGTTGCTGCAAGAGGAATACTGCATATTTTCATAACGGTTTAAAAGACTGCAAGGTAATCATACCATGAATTCTGATGGCAGACAAGGGTCTCTTGGTTAAGTATTCCATCCATTATCCTTCCTACTTAATCCTAGTTAACCAAGTTGTATCCCATACGTAAGAACAACTGTCTAATGCTTGTTTCACATATTCTTCAATTCCCACTCGTTGAAAAGGAGTTCCATGTATCCACCACTCTATCAATGAAAAATGCTGTCTCAAATACTGCTCTTACCATTAAATGCCACATTTTTGGTGGGAAGTTTCTCTTAAAGGTTTAGTCTTAAAAAAGCAGGCCATCTGACATGGATAAATAAGACAGAAATAGAACTAAAAAAATTTCTCTCTCTCTCTCTCGTTCCCTGTCACTGTACTATGATAATGGAATTTTATGTCAAACTGTTACTTTTTCTAAGTTAAAAGTGTTTGGAGATATAATGCTCAAATGACTGAAATTAAAAGTTATGTGCTTACCATAACTTGGAATCTGTGTTGTCCATTTTCATTCTTCCTTATTGATGGGTTATGGATCCAACCCTCGGATCCAATTCAGCCACATTCACAAGACATAGGATCAGAGTCTCAAGCTCCTTCCCCTGTTCTATTGCCAACTCCTCAGATTGAGTTATCTTCCTTACTGCCCAGTGAGTAATAGAGACAGAAGAGACATAAGAAAGACTGAGGCTCAAGCCTGGAATGTTAGTGTTCCAAAAACATCCAAAGATCCTTCTAGGAGTGACAAGGCCAGGGGATGGTTAGGAGGGAAGGTGAGGAAGAATGAAAATGGACAGCAGAATTGCCAAGTTATGGTAAGTACATAACTTTTAAATCTGATGTTGTTCTTTTCATTCTTCCTCACTGATGGGTCAGAGTCCCCACCTATGCAGCTCTTGGGAAGCCCTCAAGGAAGGACATGTGGAGCACTGTCGAGCCAAAGGAAGCTCTGCTTCTGGAGACAATGTCTGATTTGTAATGCATAACACAGATATCAACTGAAATTTGAGAGGAAAAAGCAGAGGAAGTAGCCGTAGAGCTGTTGGAGTGGGCTCTATGGGGGCCAAAGCAATTCCAAATATTTTTAAGAATAAATCAGCAAAATACAGTTGGCAATCCATTTGGCCAGAGTAATTTTGGAAACTGCTTGACTTAAGCGGTTAGGGGAAAAGGATACAAACAGCTGATCAGATTTCCTGTACTGTTTTGTTCTGTGAAGATAAACATGTAGCTGTCTATGAACATCTTGAAGGTGTAGCATATACTTGCCCTTCTTAGTAAAGTTTGGAAAGAAAACTGTCAATTGAATGGATTGATTAATGTTAGTCTCCATGGCTACTTTAGGCATAAAGGAAGGTTTGGTTCATAGAGACACCCTATCTTTATCGAAAATAATGTAAAGAGGCCTAGCCAATAAGGCCTGGAGCTCAGAAATTATTTTTGCTGAGGTAACAGATAACAAAAAGATAGTTTTACAAGAAAGAAACTTCATATCGCAATTGTTGGTCAGTTCAAAGGGTTTTGGAGTCAATCCCTGGAGGACTACTGTGAGGTCCCAAGGCCAAAAGGGATCCTTTATTGGTAGTCTAAGAAGTACAATTCCTTTCATGAAAGCTTTACGTAATCTGGAAGTTGACAAAAAAAATTATTTGTTTCCAGCATGGAAGTTGGATATGGCTGCTAAATGAAGTTTACTAGCAGAAAAACAAGCTCCTTTCATAAAAAGAGTAGTGAAGAAACAAAGGATGGCCAAAGTAGGAAATGAGAAAGGGTCTATAATCTCTTTAGAAGCCCATATTGAGAACCTTTTCCTTTTGCTTCTGTAGGTTTTCTTGGTGGAAGCATTCTGGGATGCCAAGATAATGTCACGAATAGGGGAAGTGAGTTTGGATTGTCTATCACTGGAAGTGGAGAAACCATGCAGTCAGCTTGAGGGCATGAACAGTAGGACACTGAACTTCTGATGGGAGAGATAAGAGATCCCGATTGGGCTCTAGTATCCATGCAGGATATCGAAGACAAAACCAGAGGAAGGGGGAACCATACCTGTCAAAGCCAGAAGGGGGCAATGAGGATGACTGAGCTCTTCAGCCTGCTTGCTTTCAACAGAAACTTCAGAATCAGTGGAGGGGGGGTAGGTGTAGAGGAGACCCGGGGGCCAATCGTGAATAACAGCATCCCTTGGTGACTTCCCCAGAGGGGGGGATCAAAGCGAGGTACTTGCTGGATTTATTGTTGACGGAAGAGGCAAAAAGATCACAGCAAATCTGGCCCCAACGGCTGAAAATCATGTTCGCTACTGACTGACTGATGAACACCCATGAGCAATCAGAATGGAACTGCTGAGTCTGTCTGCCAGTATGCTGGCTTTCCCCAGTACGTGCATTGCAATAAGAAAGTGGTCTGAAGAGATCACCCATTCCCAGACCCTCATGGCCTCTCTGCACAATGGGTAGGAGTGAGTTCCTCCTTGTTTGTTGATGTATCAGACTACTGACATGTTGTCTGTGTGAAATGCTAGATTCCCTAGGGGAGAACTTCCTGAAAGGCTTGCAACTGCTTGCAACAATAGAAGGGCTGCTCTCATCTCTAAGACACTGACATGCAACTTGGTCTCTGAAGAAGACCACATGCCTTGGACCATCTTTCCCTTGAAATGTCCCCCACCTTAGTTTGGAAGCATCTGTTGTCAATGTGGCTACTGGGGGAGAAAGAGAGAATGGCCTGCCTAAAAACAGATCATCTGACTGTATCCACCAATGAATAAGATGTTTGCAAATTGGAGTGAGTTTGATGGGAACAGATACAGGCTGGTAAAGAATAGATCACTGAACCACCAAGGTCCACTGGAGGATTTGCATGAAGAATCTTGCTAGAAGGATTAGAATAATGGCAGCTGACACTGATCCAAAAGCTTGTAACACTAGTTTCGCTGGAGAGGACAGACGAGACACCAAGTCCCACACCTGATTTCTCAGAGATTTGATGCGGTGAAGAGGTAATGAAGCGTCTTGAGTTGTAGTATCCAGTTAAGTTCCTATAAATTCTATAGTCTGTACAGGAGTCAGGTTCAATTTGGCAAGATTTATTGTGATGCCTAGGGAGTTGGAGATCTGAAGCAAATAATCTCTGGCTTGTATAAGTTGATGCCTGGTTGCGGCAGTCAGGAGCCAATCATTGAGACAGGGAAACACCTGGAATCCTTTGAACTTCAAGTGAGCTGCCATGTATTTGGTGAATACCTGGGGGGCTGTGGTGAGTCCAAAGGACAATGTTCTGAACTGGTAATGATTGGCCCCCAGCTGAAAGTGCAGGTGTCTCCTGAAGCGCCTGTCTATTTTAATGTGATAGCACGCATCCTGGAGATCTACAGAGCACATCCAATCATTCTGGTGCAGAAGAGGCAGAATGGACTTAACTGTAACCACTCAGAACTTTGACTTCTTTACATACTGATTCAGACTGCTTAGATCCAAAATTGGTCTTAGGGCCCCTGTTTTTTTTTGCACCAAAAAGAAGTGGCAGTAATTTCTGAATCTTATCTGTTCGGATGGGACCTCCTGGATGACTCTCTTTTTTTGTAGCAGCTTTTGCATTTCTTGAGATGCGTACTGCCTCTGAGTGGGTGGGACATCTGGGAATTTCTTCCTTGTGACAGGAGGTGGGAGGGAAAAGGGACAAACCCTGACTGCCTCCAGAGATGGACCGTTGGGCACCACTTCAGGAGTGCTGATAGGGCTTATCAGAGATGAAGTCTCTGAAGCCCTGGTTCTGCAGAGCCCTATGCCTCTGGGGTAATGCTTGCCACTGAAATTCCCTCCTCTACCTCTGGAGGAAGTGTCCCTGCATGGGTCTTGAAAGGGACCCCGAGATTTCCAAAATCACATTTTCTTCCCATCTTGCTGGTTTCTACAGAATATCTGTTGAGGGGCAGAAAACTTGATTCCAATTGCAGACAGGGTCTTTACTTCCTACTCGCTGTGGGTAAGACCATCTTTCACTGATGGCCTGAACAAAGAGAAGCCATCAAAGGAGGCATTAACAAAAGACGTCTTAAACGGTTCCACAAAGTCGCATAGCCTCATCCAGGTGTGTCTCATAATGGCTTTACTTGAACCGGCTGCTCGTGAGGCACCCTCCACTGTATGGGAGATCAGCCTCATTGATGAGTTGGCAGTGGATGAAAGACTGGGCAGTTGAAGCGAAACTTTCTTGAGATCCTCCACAGACATGGATTCAGTGAGAGAGTTTGAGAACTCCTTTATCACATCTCTCTGTAAGCATGTAAAATGTGCCAGGTAATTTAACAACCTCAGTGCAAAAATGGCTGAGGTGTAAATTCGCTTTCCAAATCTGTCTATCGCTCTAGACTCATTTTCAGTGGATGGACAGAGGAGCTCTGCTCTACTTGCTCCTTTTTAGTGGCTTCTGCCACAACGATGGCATCAACAGGGACACCTTTATTCCAATGGGTTCTGTCTGTCGGGGGAACTAGAAATTTATCTGGGCATTTAGGGATGGGCTTGACAGTGTCTGTTTCCTTCCAAGCCCGGCAGGAATCTAGGTCACTAAGTTCATCCGCTGGGGGGAGGGTCACCCAAGATGTAGATGGGCCTGCTTCGAAAGCCTCCAGAAACACTGACTCCTCAGAAGACGGAGTTTGGGAAGACCAGGCACCCTTCTGCTTAAGGAGTTCCAGGATGGCTTCAAAGGAGATGTCATAAGGTGATGATCGAGGAGATCCTTCTCCCTCACTGAAGTTGGTGTCTTCAGTGAGAGACTCCATTAGGAAGTCTACGTGCCTCCTCTTGCACATCTTCTTCTGCTGTACCTCCTCTGTGGGGTGTTCAGGGGCGGTGTCAGAAGAATGGGGAAAACCCTCTGGGGAATTAGTATGGAGGCTTCCCAGGGTAGGCTGACTTAGAGGAGCAGGAATGATGGGCAGAGCATTCACACCTGATAATGAGCAAGGGGTAGAATCCGAGATGCGAGAGGACACATATCTATGCAAACAGAAGGCCCTTTCTACCACCTGGAAGGCTGATGGACTGGGGAAACTTCTACCTCCCTCCTCATCACCAAGGCAGCAGAGGATGAGAGTTCCAGGCCAACTCTAGATCCACACCCTCTGGAGAGAATCAGACCAGAACTGTCAAGGGGCAAGGCACCAAGGGGAAGGGACAGATCCAACAGTGTCAAAGGGAAACCCAACCCCCAGACCCAGTGCTGACTTCCCGTATTCGAGACCTGATCAGATTTGACAGTATCGGAGCAGGGCTGGTCAGGGAAACCACTAGAGTCAAGGAAGGGGGCTTCCTCGGATCAGATGCTGGTGCTCTCATGTATCTTGCATCCTAGAACTTTGAGACCACTGGTTGGATTGGAGAAGGATATGGTATGGGTTGGGCAGGTGCTCTCACAGATCTGAGAGGGGACAGAGTTGGCAAGACCACCATCAGGATCTGAGCCCTGAGGAATTTCTGCATCATCCTGTCCATATCAGCCTCTGTCAAGCTCTTAGAGGATCTAGATATAGCTGAGGAAGCAGGCCTAGAATGCTTGTCTGGTGTCTGGAATAGTCTTGAAGGCAGAGCCGGAGAAAAAAGAAGTTACATTCTTACCATAATGTAACATCTGTCTTATCCATCTTCATTCCATTAACCTGTGAGAATACGGTTCCGAGGCTCAGATCCATCCAGCTTGCCTTCTTCTAGCTTGAGACTCTTTCCTGATTTGAGCTCCTCCTCCCTACCCATAATGCCCAGCTCCCCCCCACAGTACCTCAGATTGAGTTTGCCCACAAGAACATAAACTATACTACAATAAGCATGCAGACCAAGTGTGTGTGTGTGTGTGTGTGTGTGTATGTATATATATATATATATATATATATATACACACATATATATATGTATATATCAAAAAAGTAAGGAACATCAGTAACTCAACCAAGGGAATAAAGGCTCCTTGTGACTTCTACTAGGCTTCCTGAAAAAGACAGAGTCCCCAGCTACTATAATCCAGGGCAGCCATCAAGGAAGGATATTCTGGAGTACAGCAGAACCAAAGGCACTTCTACTCCTGGATATGATGTCCAATTTGCGATGCATAATGAAAGTATGGGGATTTGACCAAGTGGCAGCAGTACAAATGTCCTCAATAGAAACTCTAGACCAAAAGGCCTGAGACGTGGCCATGGACCCTGTAGAATGAGTCCTTAGCCCTTACCAGACCTGGTAAAGGAATACCCTTGAAAGAATAAATAAATGTAATGCAGTCTTTCAACCATCTCGCCAACGTAACTTTGGTAACTGCTTTACCTTTCTTAGCACTGAAAAGGGAAACAAACAGTTGGTCACACTTCCTGAACGGCTTGGTTCTATGGATATAGAAACAAAGCTGCCTATGAACATCAAGCGATGTAAAGTGTACTCTCCCTTGTTTTAATACTCAGGAAAAAAGACTGGGAGATTAACTGACTGATTAATGTTACTCTCTTTAGCCACCTTAGGTAAAAAGGAAGGAGTAGTACGTAGGGTCACTCTGTCTTTATGGAAAATCAAATTTGGAAATTTTGTGGAAAGGGCTTGGAGCTCAGACACTCTCCTGGTTGCAGTAATGGCTACTACAAACAGAGTCTTCTAGGAAAGAAATTTCAAATCCACAGTGGCTGAGGGTTTGAAAGGGGGATGGACTAAAGCTTGCAAAATTACAGTAAGATCCCACGGGGGAGTAGGATTTTTGACTGGTGGCCAGAGCAGAAAAGTGCTCCTGTGAAATGCTTTACACAGTTTTGAAGAAGCAAAAGATAAGGTCTCAAAAATCAAAGTTGTTGTATCTTTCGGCTTTTCCCGGTTAGGGGTCGCCACAGCAGAACTCCGGTCCACTAATGATTGGCAGTAGATTTTTACGTACTGACTTGCCAGGCCTGACGCACAACCTTCAACGAAGGTACGCCCATTCACGCATGTCTCCACGCAGAAGACGCTTTAGCTGAGAATTGAACAGGACAACGTCTTATTGTGAGGCAACAACGCTACCGCAGCACCACCACCATAGCATTGAAAGTTGGATATAGCAACTAGTTGAACTTTGACAGTAGAGTAGCTAGCACCATCCTTGAAAAGGGAAGCAAAAAGACTAATATGAGTGAAACAGGGGCTGTAACAGGATACATCTGTTTTTGTTCAACCCCAAAAGAGAACCTCTTCCACTTACTCTTGTAATTTTTTTTTTAACACCTGATGGACAGAAACCTGAAAAACTACACAGGAAAACTAGAAAAGAATAGAAAAGAGACCAGTAGGGAAAGAACGAATAATCAAAAAACACTCTCAAACTCACAGAGAAACTCAAGCCAAGGAACTCCATGCAAACTCTAAGCGCGGCAAATGAGATCTGAGGTACTGTGGGGGAGCAGGGTATTATAAGTAGGGAGAGGGAACTTAAGTCAGGAGTCTCGAGCTAGAAGAAGCCAGAAGGTCAGTTCCAAGCCTTGGAACTGTATTCCCACAGGTTACTGGAATAAAGTGAACATCAGACCTGGTTTTATTGCCAAGTCCGGAGATTGGCTCCTTATCATCAGATCCAAATGTCTGGGATCCGAGGCTGATGTGGATGTGGAAGGTAATAGTGAACTGGCCGAGATGATCATGCCCGTCGGATCTGAAGAGTCTTGTAGATCCGAATGAGGCATGACATTCTTCGGATCTGAAGCCTTTTTAAGCTTTTGAGCTGGGTCAGATGACGCCCTTGGAGATACAGGGAGGGCCTGTTTCTTCAACTCTCTGAAGCCATGAGCTTTCCAAGGGGTTTGGTCCCCAGGAGAGGAAGAGGAAGAAGCTGGGAGCAGGCCCTTAAGAATTAATATATCGTGGAGGTCTGAAAGGGCTCTTAGATTAAACAAAGCACAGACCTCACATTGGGATTTTAAGTGTTCTGGCCATAAGCAATACACATACTTCTTGTGGGCATCCGAATTGGGGATCTTGTGCCCACAAGAAGTGCTTTTTTAAACCCAGCTGTTTTTTTCAGACATGATTGCAACAGAAAAAAACAAAGCTAACTTCAAAAACTACAACACTCTACAAATTACAGTACCACAAACCTATTGTAAAATGAACATTGTTTTTTTTTTTAAACAATAATAACAATAATCATAAAGGAAGGTTATAGAAAGATCTGAAAGGCACCAGAGGTAGATGCAAGAAAAGAAAGAAGAAAAAGGTCCCCAAAGCTGTGACAACTGAAAGTTAATGGGAGGAGTGAAGAACAGTTACAAGAACTAAGAAATAGTACAACAGGAAAAAAGGCAGTAAATAACCAGAAAAATTACACTCCTACAAACTCGAGACTCGGAGCCGCCTCCTGTTGCAATGGCGGCAAATGAGATCTGAGGAGTTGGGGATGGAATAGGTCATTATAGGTAGAGGGAGGAGCTCGCAACTTGGATCCTAAGTCTTGTGAATGCAGCCAAATTGGATCTGAGGGTCAGATCTACAACCCACCAGTGAGGAAGAATGAAAAGGACAACATCAGCTATAACTGCTTAGATTAAAAGGTGTAACTTTTTGACATTCACCGATGAGGTCAGGTATCCCTTTGTCTCCATCAGCATACTGCCCTCCCCCTAAGTTGTCTAGTAGTCCCTAAAAGGCACTGGTGCAAACATTATTTGAGGATCAGGCAAATGAAACAGCAACACTCTTTACGGCTGGATCCCTGCCATTCAGAATAGAAACAAAACGTAAACAGATACAGTGTTATCTACTGTATTTTCTCAATTAGTTATCATAAGTGTCCCAGCTCCTCCCAAAGTCATTGTATTGGCTGTAACTGCCCACTTCTTCACATAATAAAGAAACTATCTTAGGATGCCTAATCCTTAATCATTTGCAGCAATCTTGTTTCAGCCATCTCTAAATGTATATTTTCACACCCTGAACCATTAGGACTGAAGAAATATGAAATGACCCGATCTAGTGGGCAAGGTGGTGAATATAAATTGATCTTTGCTTGCTCTGCTATACACTGTACAGCTGTCAGTCAAATCAAACCTGTTGCACAATGCTGTATTTGGCTATACATGCAGAGAAATAATCTGACACTGTTTTGGCGAGAGACTATCAAAAATGATATGCAGCTTAGTAAATACAGCTAGAAGATAAATGATACACAACATTTATAAGTGTGGAAATAAAACATTTCTGTTACATGACATTACTACAAAATACATAAAAAAAACAAAACTTACAGATGACATTTTTAATCTGGTTTCCAGAAAACACTTCACTTACACATTTTGACTCTGTTCCAGGCTTTCACATATATCTGTTATTTTCATTTTATTATGTACAATACTTAATGTTTTTAACATTGGATTAACAAAACAAATAAATAAATAAAATGTATAAATAAAATAAATTAAATTAAATAAACTGAATATATACAATGTAAGAATGGCTGGTCTGGATGACTCTCTCGGATACTATGTGCACCACTTCTGTAAGGAAATACCAAGCCTCATCATTTTTTATTTTTCATTTGGCCACAATGCTGAGGTAAACACCTAGCATGAACATAGAGTGCTATACTGACACAGCAGCAGGAAGTATTTCCTAACCATTGATAACTCCAACTGTGGTACTGGACCAAGAAATTGTCTACATTTTTGTTTTAATTTACATTACCTATGTAAAAGCTAAGGAAAAGTAGCTTGGAGAAGTCCAAACAGCCATGTCCTCCTAAGTCTCTGTTGATTTTAAAAGAATAAACAGACATACAGAACAGTTTCCAAGAGTATCATAATACATCCATATATTGCAGTACTTCCTACTGACAAAATGTTAACTTTAATGCAACTGTCTCTTTCTTACTTTAATATGACCCTTATTTATTTATTTATTTTTCCATAAAGGGTTTTGCAAATAAAAACAATTCATGCAAAACACCAGCATTTAACTGTAGTTGCCAAAGTAATTTTTTTAAAGGAAAATAAATAGAACAACAGGAAAATAAAGACAGCACTAAATGTATTTTATAAGAAAATTGGCTTCTTTGTGTATAAAGATAAATGAATATTCCAATAAAGTTGACAGAAAAGGACATGTTGCTTAAATATCTTAGTATATCAAATCTTACTTGTTAAGTACTTTCTTCTCCAGCCTTGAGCGGGAGGTATTAGCCTGTTGTTTTAAATCAGTAAGGTTTGGATATTTCTTCTTCTTTCCTTTGCCCTTTTTCTCAGCACATTTTGAAGAGCCCAAGTCAACACCAGTAGCTGCTTCTATGTCTCGCATCAGTTCAGGATCCTGCCATTCTGTTCGGAAAATATAATGTATTAGAAAAAGGATGCAGTCACTAACATACACATTACATATCAGAAGTGAAAGGTGTACTTTAAGTCATTTAGATTAAAAAGCATATTCTACATGTTAGTAGGATTCACTGTTTCTAAGAGCCATTTCCTTTTTACTTGTAGTACTCAAAAACTAAAAAAATTAAACAAAAAAAACCCACTTTCTAATATTCAAACAATGGATCAATGTTCAACAGACACTATGCAATTTCTTCTATGACTGCATCTAATAAATCCCAACAATAATTTTTGACAAGAAAAGAAACAATGCACTAGGCCAGCTATGATGTCTTATAAATAAGACACTAAATAGCACGGTTAAATCTGCCTGTTCTGTGACTATAGTGATGAAATATCCCAGAATGTTTCTTAAAAAAATACCCTTACCATTTTGATGGCATTTTCCACCCCTGCACCCCTGTACAACATTCCACGTTTAAAGATCACATTCTAATTACTACTTACTTACAATGCTTTTGGTACCAGATTAGTTCTACAAGGTAGACACCCCATTTATAGAGGAAATGTAAGGAGTTAAAATTCCATTACAAATATAACTGCAAACACATGAATGAGAAGTTATGTACTTACCATAACGTTCCATGTTAGTTGTCTTCTTCTCGCCTTCTTTCTTGCTGGATGGGTTCGGAGCCGAACTCGGCCTATTACTAAAGCTTGAGAGCTATTTTTACCAGCTGGAGGCTATCCTATGTCCCATAATGCTAGGCGTCATATACCCGGATCTCATTTGATAGCTAACACTATGGACATACATGTCCCACCACAACAGAGAATATATATATATATATATATAAAATTAGAAGCTCTTGTAAATATATACATATCTCTTATAAGAGCTACCAAGAGAAGCAAGAGAGATAGCTGAGGAGATAACCCTAGTGACGAAAAATCTCACAAGATACTCTCAGTCTTTCCAGGCTAGGGGGATGGAGGGTGGGACGCAAGAAAGAAGGCGAGAAGAAGACAACTAACATGGAACGTTATTGGTAAGTACATAACTTCTCAATGTTAAGTTGTCAATCTCGCCTTCATTCTTGCTGGATGGGACAGCGTCCCTAGCACCTGGGTCCTGGGTGGCTCAATGGAACAGACTCTTGAGTACAGTGGAACCAAAATCAGCCCAGCTTCTGGAGGCCATGTCCAGCTTGTAATGAGAAATGAAGGTATGAGGAGAGGCCCATGTGGCCACTGCACAAATGGAATCCATTGGTAATCTTGCCTGAAAGGCTACTGAAGAAGCTAATGCTCTGGTCGAATGAGCTCTGGGCTTAGAAGGGAGCTCTTTATGCCTCAATTGGTAAATCAACATGATAACAGAGGTCCACCTGGACAAGGTTACTTTGGAAACAGGCAGGCCTTGCTTCCCTTCCGCGTAAGAGAGGAAGAGCTGGTCTGATTTCCTCGTCTGCTTAGTTCTATCCAGGTAGAAGCGTAATTGACGGTGAGCATCCAAACAATGTAACTTCCGTTCAGCCCTATTGGTATAATTTGGGAAGAAGACAGGCAGATCGATGGTCTGATTCAGATTTTTTTCAGAGAGTACTAAGTGACACTCTATCTTTGTGAAAAACAAGGTAAGGAGGGTGAACTCAAAGGGCTTGAAGTTCCGATACCCTTCTTGCTGAAGTGATAGCTACTAAGAAGAGAGTTTTCCACGAGAGCAGCTTTAATGAACAGGAAGCCGCCGGCTCAAAGGGAGGGAGAATTAAAGATGACAGCACCAAATTTAGGTCCCATGGAGGGGGAGAATCTTTTACCGGAGGCCTAAGTAAGAAGGTTCCTTTAAGAAAGGCTTTGCAGAGCTTGTGGGACATAATGCTAGTCTCTGACAAGCCAACGTGGAAATTTGCAATAGTTGCCAGCTGAACTCTGATGGTAGTTGAAGAAGAACCCATTTGAAAAAGTTCTGCCAAAAACTCTAAAACTGTTTGGACAGGAGCTGTAAAGGGGTCCACTTGTCTTTCCCCTGCCCAAACAAAGAAACGCTTCCATTTGCTAGCATAAGTCTTTCTGGTAGTAGACTTGTGACAAGCGAGAATGATGTCGCGAACTGAATGAGAGATTAAGGGAAGCCTGGCTAGGGTTGGAAGTGGAGCAACCAAGCTGTGAGGTTGAGAGATTGAAGGGATTGATGCAGCCCGCCTGATTGATGGGCCAGAAGATCTGGCACTGGGCCCAGATGCCAGGGCTGTTCCAGAGATGACGTTGCAGGAATTGAAACCAAACTTGTCGAGGCCAGTAAGGGGCAATAAGGATCATTCTGGATCTCAAAGCAGTTGCTTTCTGGATTAACTGAGTAATTAAGGGAAAAGGGGGAAAAGCATATAGAAGACCCCGGGGCCAATCATGGACTAGAGCGTCTCTGGGGGGAAGACCTGGGAGAGGGAAGAGGGTGAAGAAGTTTTGGCACTTGCTGTTTTGAGGGGTTGTGAAAAGGTCGCAACAAAGCTGACCCACCTTCTGAAAATTCTTTCCGCTACTAGCTGGTTGAGAGACCACTTGTGGGGCATGAGAATGGCTCTGCTCAGCCTGTCTGCTATGACGTTGGACTTCCCGGGGATGTGCATTGCTACCAGACACCGTTGAGAAGAGATCGCCCACTGCCAAAGTCTGAGTGCTTCTCGACATAGGGGGTAGGATCTGGTTCCGCCCTGCTTGTTGATGTACCACACTACAGACATATTGTCCATCTGAATTGCAATAGTCCCGGTGGGTAGAGAGTCTTGAAGGGCCTGCAATGCTAAAAGTACCACTCTCATTTCCAAGACATTTATGTGCAGGTGGCATTCGAAGGGTTGCCATGTGCCCTGGACTGTCCTGCCCTGAAAGTGCCCCCCCCACCCGATCAGGGAGGCATCCATTGTCACAGTGGCAACAGGAGGAGGAAGGACAGAAGGTCTGCCCTGAAGTACCTGAGGGGAGATCATCCACCAAGAAAGGTGCCTTTTGCATGACTGAGTGATTAGAATGCTGTGTGACATTGGAAGCTGTTGAAAGGACCACTGGGAAAATAGCATCCACTGCAGGATCTGCATGTGAAAGCGAGCTAGGGGGAGTAATGTGATTGTTGCTGCCATGAGGCCTAGGGTTTTTAGTACGAATCTGGCCTGGACTCTGCTCTCCTGGAGTAGGATCTGAACATGATTGCGAATGTCTGAAACTCTTTGTACAGGCAGTTTTGCTGACAGCTCCACAGTGTTTAAAACGGCGCCTATGAAGGTAATAGACTGACAAGGCAACAAGGCAGACTTTTTGAAGTTTATAGAAATACCTAGCACATTGCAAGTTTGGACAGCATAATTTCTGGACTGGAGTAGTTGACGCCTGGTGGTGGCAGTAAGGATCCAGTCGTCTAAGTATGTAAACACCTGGAATCCTTGTCGTCTCAGGTGAGCAGCGACCACTGCCATGCATTTAGTAAACACCCTGGGGGCTGTGGTGAGGCCAAAGGGCAGGGCTCTGAATTGGTAGTGACTGGCTCCCAGCTGGAAGCGGAGAAACTTTCTGGAGCGCCTGTTCATTTTGATATGGTAGTACGCATCCTGAAGGTCTATAGAGCACATCCAATTGTTCTGACCCAGAAAGGGTAGAATGGACTGTAGCGTGACCATCTGGAACTTAGTTCTTTGAACAGACTTGTTCAGCCTGCTGAGATCCAAAATAGGTCTCCAGTCCCCTGTCTTTTTTGGTACCAAAAAGAACTTGGAGTAAATTCCGGATCCTTGCTGGCCTGCTGGGACTGGCTGGATAGCTCTTTTTCTTAGCAGCTTTGAAATTTCTAGTGCTGCTTGATCCCTCAGACCAGGTGGAACGTCTGGAAGGGGCCCTTTTGGCTTTTGTGGGGAGTGAATAAAGGGAATTCTGTAACCCTCGGATATGATCGACCGTACCCATTTGTCTTGCGTGAGGGAATGCCAGGCTTCTGGGTACAGTGATAGTCTTCCCCCGACTGCCTCCGAAGGTGGACAGTCGGGCAACTCCTCAGGGGTGTTGGAAGGGTTTGTCAGAGAAGGATTCTCTGCTACCCTGATTCTGTGGACCCCCCCCTGCCCCTTGGGTGGCGTCTATTATTGTTCCCTCCTCTGCCCCCGGAGAGAAGCTCACCACGTGCATCAGGCAGTACTCCCTGAGGTTTGCGGAACCAAATTTTGCCACTCTTCTGACCCTTAGGATATGGTCTAAAAGGAGTGGAAAAACGGACTCCCACAGCAGAGAGAGTCTTGCCTTCCTGCTCGCACCTGGTCAATGTATCTTTCACTTGAGGTCCAAACAAGGTAGAACCATCAAAGGGGGTGTTAGTGAAGGATGCCTTGAAGGGGTCAGCAAAGTTACAAAGCCGCTTCCAGACGTGTCTCCTTAGAGCAACGCCCGTACCTGCAGCCCTACTCACCCCATCGGCTGCATAGGAAATGAGCTGCATGGAGGAGTTGACAATCGAGTTCAGGGCCGCCAGCTGGGAGTTGATCTTTTCCTGAGACCCCACAGCTGATGGGTCCTGTAAGGTATCACCCAGTTCTTTGAGAAGGTCTCTTTGAAGACGGGTGAAATGGCACAAATAATTCAGCGACCACATGGCAAAGGTCGCTGAAGAAAACATCTGCTTACCATACCTGTCCATAGTCCTAGATTCCTTATTAGGCGGAAGGACAGGTACTGAAGGGTCAGCCAACTCCTTCTTAGTGGCCGCTGCCACCACCATGGCATCAACAGGGACGCCCTTAGTTAGAAACTGCCTATCAGAAGGGGCTGTAATAAATTTTGTAGGCCTCTGGGGAGTTGGTTCCATAGTATCCGGAGCCGTCCACGCCTTTCGAGCCACCACATTCATGAGTGGGTCGAAAGGCGGAGACACCCAGGAGGTGGAAGGGCGAGAACCAAACGCATCTAGGTACACCAACTCATCCTCGGAAGGGTTGAGGGCAGACCAGTTCCCCCCTCTGCTTGAGAATTTCCAGGATGTCAGAAAAGGAGACATCCTCAGAGGGGGACCATGGGGACCCTTCCGACTCATCCAGGATGGTGTCTGATGTGACTGACTCAGGGGAGTCTACATGCTTCCTCTTGCATGTTCTCTTTCGAGGGGGCTCCCTGCAGGATCCGGGGAGGCCTCGGAAGAGGAGGATACGCCCAATGGGGCTATCTGGAGCATTGGTTCTCCACGCTTGGGGTCGGGAGGGTAGGCAGAGGCCGAAGCAGGAACCATCGAGGGAGGGGCCGATGGGGTCGACCGTGGCGCCGGTATGGGAGCCATCACGCTCCTCATGACCTCAAAGGTGACCCTATCAGGCAGGGAAGAGGGACCCAACTCCGAAAAGATAAGGGCTCCCCCCGGCACCGAGAGGGACGGCTCCGTGGCCGATGTCGGGGCCGAACTCACCTGCGCCGAGGCTCCGAGAGAGAGAATGGGGTCGGACAAGGGTCTGATGCCACTCGCCCCCTCGGAGCCGACGAGGGAGTCTCGGCACCCGGATCCCTCCAAGGACGGAACCAAGGAAGGGATCTGAGCCGATGAAGGAGCCGATAAGAGTGATATCGGTTCCAAAGCCCCAACGGTGCTAACCCCGACGACCTCCGGCTTCGAGCTCAAAGGAAGAGTAGGAGGAGGAATTGGAGCAGGCATTGGGGTAGCCACTGTCTGATGAGAAGGGCTATGCAACATCTGGGCCAGCGCCTGCGACTTTAAGAGCCTACTGACTACCCTCTCGAGGTTGTGATCCGACAGCCTGGAAGACCGAGAGGAGTGAGACCTATGGCTCCGCTCCGATAGTAAAGGGGACTTCGGAGCTGAACACACCAACTCCAAGGAAGGAGATCAGGAATGTTTTCGGCTTGGAGACGGCTCCGACACTAAAGTCGGAGCCGATTGAGGCCTCGATGCATCGGTTCTGGCCGGAACCGACGAGATAGAAGGAGGTCCGCTCTGCGCCGGCTCCGGACATGGAGCCAATGGTTTGGCGGGCTTAGAAGGTCTACTGGACGGAGGCTTTGTCGGAGAACCTTCATGCTTTAGTAAGCCCCTAAGGATGAGCTTGTTTCTGCGTTCCTGCAGGACTCTTGGACTGAAGGCGTGGCAGACAGAACAAGAGTCTTGCAGGTGCAGAGGGCCCAAGCAATATACACAAGAAGTGTGACCGTCTGTCAGAGACATCTTCTGACAGCACGAGTCACACTTCTTAAATCCTGATACCTTGGTATCCTTCGACATGACACCACAGGACCGGGACAGAAAGTCTAGTCAAGCACACAAAGTACAAACACATGCAAAAACCTGAAAAGACCCACACAACAACTACTTTAAACTTCACTACAGGGAAGGGAATAAAAATCCAAACACATACTCAAAGGGAATCCCCCAACTACCAACTAAAGAAAAGGACCGAAGGCCCTATATACCTTAAGGATGGAAAGACAGAAGAAACTACCGGAAAAAGGAGGGGAAAACTAGTCGGTACACTACTAATACTACTAGGACAAAAACTACTAAGAGAAAAAATTACAAAAACTAACTGCAAATATAAAAATTTTAAATACGACCTGGAGCCGGTGAAAAATGCAACCTCGTAGCTGAAGCGGCAAACGAGATCTGGGTATATGACGCCTAGCATTACGGGACATAGGATAGCCTTGAGCCGGTAAAAATAGCTCTCGAGCTTTAGTAATAGGCCGAGTCGGAGCTGAGGTTCGGCTTCGAACCCCATCCAGCAAGAATGAAGGCGAGATTGACAACTTAACATTGTACTTTTGAGTTAGTACATTTATTTCACTTGTATGAAACATCTTAACAGAAGAAATTCATGAAAATCATACAGTCAATAGCTGAGGCATACAACTGACAACTAATTATTAACAACCATCTGAGTGTAAATGTATGCAGCTTCCTTAAGTCAACATTCTCATCATGAAACATCAAGAGTTTCACAAGAGTTCCACACTGAACTGGGGTATTAATAAGCAAAGCACGAGAAGTGCAGTTTAGTTTACTAAAAGACTAAACAACAAGGCAATAAAACAATAGAAGGAGCTAGACATGCTACATTACAGCAGGCATGCACTTCACTGCAAATGGCTTAACTGAGTGGGCACTCAGGAAGTAATACAGCTGGGAATTTGGAAACACATTTAAGGCAAGTCAATAAAAGAAAGCAGAAAGTAATGGAGAGGAGTGTGTGTGTGTGTGTGTGTGTGTGTGTGTGTGTGTGTGTGTGTGTGTGTGTGTGTGTGTGTGTGCGTGCGCGCGCTCACGTGTGTCTGTGTGTGCGTGTCTGTGTGTGTGTGTGTGTGTGTGTGTGTGTGTGTGTGTGTGTAGGGTCCAACACATCTACATGCCCTAAGACCAGATACAGATGACTGGACTGCTTCTGCTAAGGAAGGAAACACTGACTTCCACGACACTGACAGCACATATATCTAGAGTAACTCATCCAGTTTGCATAGAAATGAAGAGTGCAGTTATCACATACTGCATCACACTACTGGTATGAACAATGCAGTAAACTACCATGAGAGGAATTGGGCTACAATGGGCAAATGTCCATTATTCTGAACAGAGGTCAATTAAAAATACTGGTCTGCTTGGTGGTGATGGTGGGATATCTATACTCAAGAGTTTCATGTGTTTGGGAGTTCCTTAGTTTAATTTACAGTAGAAAAATGGACCAGCTGCAACTGTCACATATTCTGTCACTGCAGGACCACTTCTAATAAAACTGGAAGCTCTGGATCAAGAAATTCAGTATATTCCACAGTATAAGTGGAACAGCTGCGAACACTGAGAAGGTACACTGTACTACATTTCTGCATGTCACTGGAGAAGAAACCTTGGTGGTATACAGTACTTTTACTATTCTTGAAAAGGACCAAAACCTTTCCTTGAAAATTATATGGTCTTTGCTGTATCTATATGACCACACACCACAGACCTTTATGTTCTTGGAACATGTTCCCTACGTAGGTCACAGGCATCTGTGTAAAACTTCTGATAAGGGGAAGGAACTTGAAAGGGCACTCCTGGATTGAGTGAAATCTGGTTGATCCAAGATAGAATTTCCTATATGATTAAGGAAAGGAGGAATTGGGAAATTTAGGGGGTGGCAGTGTTGAGTCCAAATTAATGTAAGACACCACTGAATCTTGTTTATGTGGTGTCAGTCATAAGGTATCATAAGAAGTGATGATGTCATGTACCCAAGGACACTCAAAATCACTCTTGCTAAGGTCAAATCCAAGGGGAGTAGGGACTGAAAAAATAATTTGTCAAAAAACAAACTTTGAAGGAAGGAACGTTGCCATTGACAGAGTACTGAACCTGCATCCAAGGAGCATCAGATACTGGGACGGAGTATTAAGGGATGTTTTAAAGTTCAAGGTGAGTCCAAACAGTATAAGAGATTTATTGTGAAGTGCAAAATCACCAGAAGTTTGTCCCGTGAAGAAATCTGACTCAGTAACTTGTCTAGATAAGGGAAAATGTGAATCACCTGAAGCCTGCAAATGACAATGATAGGAACAAGATACTTTTTGAATACCCTTGGAGCAGTGGAAAGACCAAAGGGCAAAGCACAAACTTGAAAGTGAAACAGTCAGGCCCAAAATCTCAAATATTTCCTGCAATGTGGGTGAAATGTGCAGGTTATGTGTCATTTATATCCAATGTCATAAAAAGCCTGAAGAAGGATCACTGGAAACAGGGACTGTAGAGTCAACATTTTGAAACCTGGCACCTTTAGAAGAATGTTAAGAAAGGACAGATCCAGAATGAGTTTTCAGTCAACCTCCTTCTTGGGAACCAGAAATAGGCTGGAATCAAACCTTTTTCCTGCAGGTGACATGGAACCAGCCCTATCGCTCCCCTGACCGAACAAGTCTTGAAGAATACAAGGAATCAGAGGGACCTGGTTTTGAAATAAGAAAACTAAAACTGCATTTTGTCATGAGAAAAAAATGTTGTCATTGAAAGAGTGTCTAGGCAGCACCCTAGGAAGAGAAGATCCTGAGAGTGTTGAAGGACAGATTTTTTCAAGTTTAGGGTAAAAACCAAGATGAAGGAAGAGATCCACAGTAAACATGAGGTCTTGAAGGAGCCTGAAAAAGAAAACTGTTTAGGTAAGAATATTTGTGGATACCCTGGAGCTTGCAGAATGCTATGCCAGTTCGGTATCTGGTAAATATTCTTGCAGCTGTAGAAAGTCCAAAGGGTGAAGAAGAAAACTGAAAATGAAATTTTAAGACAGAATCTTAAGAATTTTCTGGGATATGGATAAAAAGGAATATCAAGATAGGCATCAGTGAGGTCCAGTGTAACCAGGATTGCTTGTGGAAGGATCAATGGCAGAAAAGTTTGCAGGGACATCATCCTGAACTTCGGCACAGTTGCAGCAGCTCTAGGAGATGCATCTGTTGCATCATAACTGCATTTAATAGAATATCTAGCTACCTGAGTAGCTGAATTTAGGAGAGACAAGATAGAAGATTTATTGTCTGATTCAGGCTGATCTGACATTAACTTGTTTACGTTATCCAAAATAGACAAGGAATACCTAATCATAGGAGTCCGGTAGTTAATAGCTCAGATAGATAGTGCAACACAGTTGTGCGCCTTCTAGGGTTGCCAACTTTTCATGTGAAAAATTCCAGACATGTTCGTAAAAGCAAAATGCATGCTGTACCTCTCTAAGATTAACTTTATGTTAGCCGGAAAGGAGGACAAGGAGACCACGTTGTCTCAGAAATAAACATCACCACTAAAGAGCCAAGCCACATTACACTCCTCCATCTGAAATAACAGGAACGTACCTTGAAAGCTAAAACTGAAACCTGTTAATCTGCCCCCTCCTGTCATGCTCAATCTTCATCCCACACAGTACCCTTTAAAACCCAGACAGGATTGTCTTTTGTGCACCAAATACCACAATGCTACCATAAGTAAACCTTCACAAAAAGATCCCTTATGCCCATGTGGAAGAACACGCCTTCTGCTTCATGCAACACCACTTTCCACTGGTGTTGTAAATGCACAGACACAAACTAAGCCACCTATGCATGTGACCTGCTCTGGAAGCGTGCGGTCTGAGATTAAATATTGCTAGCATCCACCTATGTAAATACATAATTCTTGTGTGATAAAAAGAAGTTTCCCTTTAATGGAAGGAAAAAATGAAGTTGCCAATATGGAAATGTAAGCATCATCCCACAACTGTCTGACTCTTCTATTACCATGCATTTTCTGCAAGTTTCACAGCATGTTGCCAGACAGAAAGATTACTGTTGCTTGTAAGTCGTATTCATGGATGACAGGAAGAGGAATGGGTCATACTTGTTCCCATGGCTTATGTTATGCTACATAAATTTACTGATTTTTTTTTTCTGGACAATACGCTCTCCGGAAAAGGAAATCTCTGGTTTCTGAACATTGTCCCTTAATTCCGATGGTTGGCAATCCTAGCACCTTCTTTCTGTACCTGTCTATAGCCCTACTGTCTTTGTCATTAAGCAAAGCATTAGCAAATGGAAAACATTTAGTAGGTTTGTCAGATTCAATGAAAACTACAGTTAGATCTGAAGAAGGATTGTTATGTGAACTTACATGCCTCTGGAACCTTTTTAGGTGCTGGAAGTTGAGACTCAAAGTTTAAGCAAGCTGAGAAAAAGGTATCCTGCAAGGTTTCATGCACAGGGGTATTGCAAAAGGCTTGGAAACTGCCATATATAGTACATCAGGTTACAGTATCTCTTTTGCTTACCTTCCCATTAATAATTCATGCATAACTTTCAAAGTTGTACCTCCATGAGAGCTTTTCTAATGTGGAATCAGGGTAAAGGATATCCTCATCTCCGGATTCAAAACCCACTGCAGAATGGATCTGGGAGGAATAAGCAGGAGATTCTACCTCAGATTCAGAATCTTCATCTTCAGAAGAGGTGTTTCTGACCCGCTTGTGAGGTGAAAATGAAGCAGAAGAAGAAAGAAAATAAGGCAGTTTTGAGGACATAAGTGCCTTAAGAAGACCTTGAGAGAAATCATACCATACCACTCTTTCTCGGGGTCAATATAGATAGGAGTAGTAGGAGGAGAGTTGTTTAGTTTTTAGCTTCTTGTTTTGGGGAGTCTCAGCAGAGATAAATCGAAGAGGATCAGAGCCCTGATACATCTCCTGTGGTCCAGAGGTGCAAGGTTTGATTCCCACAGCCTCTACTGTTTAACTGTGTGACTCTGAGCAATCCACTTAGACACCGCTCGCAGGCTGAGTGTGACAAAGATCCATGGAGATCAGTGCGCTACCCTGGAAAACAAATACAAATAAAATGAAAAATAAAAACTTCCCCTTGGAAAAGGACCAGCAATGTGTCCTCAGGATCCTCAGAAATGACCAGTCAAGGATTTCCTTTTGCAGCCTTGCTGGCCATCTGATCAGTCGTGATGGATGTGCCTACGTTCTTTGCCTTGTCAGCCTCCAATAGGGTCATGACAGTGGGAGCAGCAACTGAAACTGGGTGATCTGAGGGCTCATCAGGCTCACCAGTACAGATGTCTGGGTCTGACCAGAAAAGCAAAACTTGTCAAGGTGTCGACTTCTTAACTTTCTAATGTGGCTGCTGAAGGATGTTTAAATGGTAAGATTCAGAAGCCATTCTACTACACAAGAGTTCTTTTCATCTCTGATTTTCTAGGTACATGTTGAGAGGGGTTAATGGTCTTTTTATAGTTTTAGAGGCACAACATTTACAAACAGAACACTCTCTATAGCTGTGGTTAGGTTCTGGACCAAATAAACTCTTAGAATGCTTGTCCTTCTACAGTATTGCCTCACATAGTCATATTTACCCCACTTAGCTAACATGACATAACATTTTAGTGAAATGTTATGGGAAATAGGAAAGGTCACAACAAGGATATTTGCCTGCCCACTAGTAACATTAACTGGCACAGGCAATATGGCTGACAGACTGAAGTGATGTGTATAGTCTCTCTCTGTTCAAACTGGTGGCAAAAAGTTCAGGGGAACTTCACACATATATGACCCCCTTACTTATATGTTAGCACACACTCCGGTGCCTGTTCATGAGGCAGATGCACTGTGCCAGAGGAAGGAGCCCATGCTTTGGTATACTGTCTAAATGTATGGTATCCCAGGCAAGATGTTCCCATATGTCAGAAATACTGCAACCGTGATCATATGAAGGACATAGTACGTGCTCACATAGTGCAAGGCACAGGAGGCTCTCAGGTTTACAAGCATGCATTTCAGCTGCCCGGTTTAGGGAGAAAAACTGAAAAATCTATTATGTCTGTCTGGATGATGGTTATAGCATTACCAGCTTAGCCATGGTGAGAGAGAATAAGTTGGCACTGTTGGGGAGGGACTACACGCATTAGATATTTGGCAGGCACATATATGGAGAAAAGGATAAAATGTTACTGATACATGAATAAAAAACTAAGCAGCACAAGATCCGACTTTAAATCCTACCACTAAGAAAAAATAAATTCTCCTAATACTCAGCGATGTCTGATCTGACATGAGAAGCTAGGAACACAAAATGAGTTCACTGTGTACAAGCAGGAAAGATGTACAGCAACACAGTTGCACAGACGTACTGAACACCGTGAAGAAGAATAGCATAAAATCCTTTATGACCAATGGCAAATTTGAAGGATGAGGAAGTTTGTCAGGAGAACATCATGTACGGTTAAATCCCGATGTTGGCCAGTGTGCCACAAGCTCCACGGAAACCATGTAGTTCTCAGGAGAACAAGCAGTAACTGAAGCAAAATGATAGCTCAGATGCCATTAAGTAACTGAGACAGCAAAATGTGTGAACAGTACGTCACTGCTGTAAACCAAGACAAGCTTCACATTTGTATTGCAATGCAATATCTGAATACAGTATTGAAACAGATTACTACCCATTGCTTACAAATGAAGAAATGGACTCATCGGTGCTAAATGTGAAATTCTTGCTTCAAACTATGCATACTTAATATGCCATTACAAAGGCACATGTTCTTTCAGTACAGGTAACTGAAGGACCACAAAGTATTGCAAAACTAATAAATCATTTATCAGTGTGGGGCCAGACGCAACAGCATGACAAGAGATGTTGAGTAGGTTAAGACAGTGACACCAGGACATTTTAACATCATAGAAACTTGAGCTTGTTACAGAAAAAGCCAAAGCAATTAGTGCAAACGCCAAAGATAGAACACAAGCAAACGCTACAGACATTCCTAAGGATGATTCAGTATACTGCAACTTTTGTTTGCACCTAATGACTGAGGTAAGTATGCCTTAAATAAAGCCATTAGAGCAAGATATAGCCAAAGAATGGAGCTACAAAACATGAGTTTTGAGTGCTCAATAAACTAATTACGGCTGTAGCAGGGTAACATTCTTAGCAGGAACAGGAGAAAATTTTATACAAGACCTCTTAAAAAGTTCTCCTGCCTAAGCTTCTCCTTGGAACTAGGCTATGAAAACTCAGATGTAGAAGTATTAGGCACAAGGGAAGAGAAAAGGCTTACAAGAAGTGGGATACTCCCTGAGCAATCTCCCTTTCAATTTCAGCTTGTTATACATGCCAACGACAGATCTATGATGAAATGCCTTGCAGGTATCAATTTGTATCCAAGTGCTCTGTACCCAAACATTCCATACACAGGACATGTCTATCTTGGAACAGAATTTTATGTCTGCAAGCTGTACATTTCTTAAATCTAGATGGCCACACATACACACACACACACACACACACACACACACACACACACACACACACACACGCACAATGTAAAAACTCAAAAACAGATATTAATAGGCCAGAAACGTGAAACAGTATAGCCTAATAAGCATAAAGACCTCTCAACAATAACGACGGATAGGCCTAACAGGTGGAGCAAAAAAGCACAAAAGTGCTTTAAAAAGGAAATGCCTGACTTGATATCTACAGATTAGCAATTGAGAAGGATGTACAGTGACCAACAACTATAAATGCAAAGGCACAAATACTAGATATAACAAATTGTTAAAAATAACAGCCTGTTACCATTTCCCCTACACAAGCTGTTTGAGCTGCAATGAAAATCTAGTAAAAGGAGGGAGCACACTGTCTTATAAGTAAAGGGGTAGAGCTTTAATATGGAAAAGTTTCCTTTGCTAAATTGACTGGGGTGTGCAGACACTCAGACCTAATAGTCAATAAAAGAAGAAACAGTAAAAAAAAAACAAAAAACAAAATCAAGGGGTTTTCTGACACATTGACTCAGAAAAGTTGTTAGTGAGATGAGCTACAATTAAAGGACTGTCTCAGCAAAATTGTCAGTAATGGAAACATCTTTTTCTTTCAAGAAAGTATTAGGTTGTGTCCAAGGCTTAATATTCAAAGCAGACAAAATCCAATAAACTGAGAAGACAAATGATTTACAGGATACATGAATCACATCTGAAAACAGTTAACTGCAAGGTAAGGTCAAGCGGTACAATGTCCAAGCCATGATTATTGATTTATATAGAGCAAGTAGTGCATAGTTGTGTCACATGAACTTCATATTATAACAGGTCATCCATGGAGTAGATCAGAGGTGTAGCTAGGATTTTCAAATGTGTACTCACAGCTCTCAAACTGCTACCCCCCTTCCCCAGCCAAGCTACGGCCATTCTCATAATTCACGGTTCGCTCTTTTAGTGTTGATGAAGAGGCATTCGCTGTAATGCCTCTTCAGTAATATAATATAGATTCAGTCAAACTCTGTTCCTTGACTTGAAAATAAACCTGAAAGTCAGTTCTTTGAAAAATGCAGCAACGTAGTTGGGGTAGAGGATTCATGCTTTTGTTTTCTGTAACTAAGGTACAGGTTTTGAGCTTGAGTAAATTACTAACTACATGCTACCCCTAACTAGGGTGTTTCATTCACACACACACACACACACACACACCCCTACCTACCTCTTAGTGCAAGAAATATGGACAAAGCCTAAAATAAACAGGGACAGATATTAAATAATGCTCTCGTGAACTTAGAAAGTTGCTAGAATAACAGGATGTGTGCTAGTATGAGAAAGTTGCTAAAATAACAGGATTTGTGCTAGTATGAATTTTTCTAACAGACATGAAGTCTGAAACTCAAATGTCTGTCATTATTTAGCAACTTCAGCCTTCAATGATTTTCTAGAAAATCACAAAATTTATGAGGAACAGGCAAGAAATATGGGGGCAAAAATTTGGACATTCTGCAAAATTTGGACAGTTGAGAGGTATGCTACCTACCTACCCCCCCCCCCCCCACACACACACGCACACACCTCTCAACCTCTTAGAGCAACAAACTCATAAATAAAAATGAGGCAAAGGCCCAAAACTAAGGACATTTTTTTTTAAATATTGCTCTTATAAACTTAGAAAGATAATAGAATAGTAGTAGGTCTTGCATTAGTACGGATTTTCTGAAAGGTATGAAATCTGAAACTCAAATGTCTGCCATTATTTTCTAACTTCAGTCTTTAATGATTTGCCACTGATTTGCCAGAAAACCACAATTTTATGAAAAACAGACCAAAAATGTGATGCAAAAATATAAAATTGCCAGACAATACAGCTGGGAACCTGTCAAAGAAGGGACACCATTTTAATATGAGCACAGTTAACGTGAACAGCTGACAAAATTAGAGAATCTACATGCATTTCTGAAATAAAATTAATGTATAACTCTGATCATTACAGTTATTTATAATTGTAAACCCTCCATGTTTTCATCAAAAATTGCTATTTTGCGGAGGGATTATTAGGGGGAGAGCAACATTTTGAGCCAAAATTGGGGACAATTGAGAGGTTTGGATATTCCTAATTCTATAACGCGATTTATTTGCACATACCTCTCAACCTCTTAATGCAGGAAATCTGGACAAGGCCAAATATATTGGGGGAATATACAAACAGTACTAAAAATCGATCTTGTATAAACATAAGACAGGTGATAGAATAACAGGTCTTGCTTTAGCATGCATTTTTCTGAAGATTATGACGTCTGAAACTTAACGTCGGTCATTATTTAGTGACTTCATTCCTAAATGATTTGCCAGAAAAGTTTTATTTTGCATTTTACAGCAGGAACACCAATAAATATCTGCTAAACAAAGCAATGCAGTCTCACAATGAAACAAGACTTAGTTAGCATTAAAACTTCTCTGCCCTTGAAACTCACATTCATTGAAACAGCATTGAAACCCACATTCAAAGAAAATACATTTTGCCAGTGGCAGATAAAGATTAACTTTGGGCTGTTTTCAAATCATAGGCCCCTTGCACATGAAACATATACGTGCTCTTTGATACACCTTCCTGATTGTATTAAATTATATTCCTTGTGCAAATCAGTATAGTTGTTAGAGAGTGTTTTAAATTTATTGTTTTGAACATTTTTCCAGTAAACAATGAAACAAAATGCATGCACCAATAATGACAAAACAGCCCAATTCAGAACATTTCCATCATAAAAGTCTACTCAAACTTCTACAGTCCACCACTACCAGTAAATATGCACAATCTCTGAACTAGTAAAAGCCATCTACATAATTCCACATTAAAGAAATCTGTAACTAATGAAGAGGCTGCTGCTAGCAAACAACTTTATATTTCATGGTTTCATCTACAAATAAATTGCCTGTTGCCCTTGAGGAATAAATTGCCTATGTTGCATTAAAAAAATGATACACTAGTAACATTGCAATAGGGAATGGATGGCAAACTGATAACAGGTTCATAGTTACTACTAGATATCTTCTCCAAAAAGGACTACAGCATCCACCCCCCTTTACAACACAGTACAGTATCAGCAATGCATTTACCTACTGTGGGAGAAAAACCCACGGCCTTATGCATCAAAACAAAGTACACTACCTGTTGTGCTATTAACAGTACAAGCAGACTCAGCATAAGCAGCACTAAACTTCAGTTCCCCTGCAGCTCTCAGCTCCTTGTAAAATGTACTCGACACTCAGCTGTATCTCTGAACTTTGCAGAACAAGAAATCTGGAAAAAGCCAAGATTTACTGGGGGGGGGACAAAAGCCCAAAAACCAGGGACACATTTTAAACATTGCTTGTATAATTTTGGAAAGTTGCTAGAATAAAATGCTGTGTTACCACCATGCATGTCTTGAACCCAGAACCATATGCACTACAGTCAGTGCAACATACCACTATGCTGAATCAGCAGGTTGAAAAATAGGAAGACTGAAACTTAATGGCTATCATTTAGATAGCTCTCAACCTCTTAGCACAAAAAAACATGGACAAACAACAAAAACAATAATGGGGGGAATCTGTACATTTCCCCACCATTCAGTATAACAAAAACATATTTCTCCTGTTGCAGAAACTGGTGACCTGCAGAACAAGATCTGTGAAGTGTGAACAGTTCTTGGGCTGCAATGCTAGCCCTGACACCTCAGGAAGAGCTTGGGCAGGGTGTGGCAGTGTTCACAGCATAGGACTAGAGATGACCATCTTTACAAAAGCCTGGACGCTTTATATTTTCTTTGGCTTGAGTTATAAAATAACTCTGAATAGCTTATAAATGGCTCTGAGAGGAATGTTTATGATCATCATTTAGGGATAAAATACCAGCACACCTGCTACAGAAGATGTTTAAGATACTTGTGTTCCACACTGCTGCTATCATAACTCTCAATTTTTCAGATTTTCACTGAATGTCCAGATTTGTGCTTCATATTTTTGGTCTGTTTTTCATAAAATGTATGTTTTTCTGGCAAATCATTTAGTATTGAAGTCACTAAATTATGACATACATTTAAGTTTCATGCTTTATATTATTCAGAAAATACCTGCTAACATAGATCGTATGATTCTAGCAACCTTCTAAGTTTATAAGAGCGGTATTTAAATATGTCCATATTTTTTGTGCCTTTGTCCCCCATTATTTTAGGCTATGTCCAGAATTATGTTAAGAGTTGGAGCGGTATGGCTGTATTGTATCTCAGTGGGAAAAGATCATCACTTCCATATGTTTAGCATGACCAATACAAAAAGGCTTGAAATGGATTCTGGGAAGGAGAAAAGAAAACACTAAAATATGATCTCATTAATATGTCAGGTCCCATGACAGCCACATTGTGGAAAACATATTAAAATCTTTTAAGAAGAACCTAGAGTTATTTTCATGCATTAAAATGACTGAGAAAACAAAGATATAATGAATAGCACACATTTTTGAGTTAAGCTGTGGAGTTTTCCTTTAAAGGCATGCAAAGGGAATTTTAACATCATACGATGCAATTGTCATAGTGAACCACATTAACTTGAAAGCATAATTACAACATATTGTGATAAGTGTTTTCTTCTTTGAAAAATAATGATATATAAAAACATTACTAAGGTACTCTTCACAACTTGGTAATTCTCATTCTTAAAATACTCAAATGATATGTTTTTTTTTGGCGGTAAACTCTGACAACTGAAAAAAATTAAAAATAAACAGTAGTGTAACCAGTTGTACTTACACACACACACACACACACACACACACACACACACACACACACACATATATACACTTACCTGTTAACCATAACGATAATCCATTTGTGATTAGCTATGCACATTTCCCGCTCACACACAAGAACCCCTTACCTGATAATCCATTCACCTTCCACAGCGATAATCCATTTGCGATTAGCTATGCACATTTCCTGCTCGCAGCCAGCCAGCCAGCCAGCCGGACATGACGTGATGATGTAATTCCGACTGGCTGGTATGTGAGCTCAATTCCGACTGGCTGGTATGTACATGTAACTTAAAGGAGCCACGCTGTTTTTTTTTAATAAAAAAAGCTACCCCCTCTTCTAAATAAGTTGTACTGAAATCAGTACAGTGCGTACGCCTCCCGACATCCCTGAGTAGACTGAGCACTGAGTTGTTTCAGCTTAGGAAGCCATGTGCTTGTATGTGCACATTATTTACTCCATGTTCCATTAAATTCTCATATAGACTAAGTACAAGTGTGATTAGTACATACCTGTACTGACAAGATAGGTAATGCTTGATGTTCTCACATCTGACAACAGTCTGCAACATAACAGTTGGGAATTAGATATAGACTGCCCAGTCCATACTATCTGCAATATAATGAGCGAGTAGAATGAACTTTCCAAACAGTGAAAATGTTATGAAAAAAAGATGGAACAATATCTATGAATGCATTAATCTCACAATTTTGAAATACAGGAATATCCTAGTGTGTGTGTATGAGAGAGAGAAAATGTGTCTTATCTGCTCAAATACTAATGAGCAAAAGGCTGAGAAGCAAAATACATACATCATCTGTATTAATGATACTTGAAATACAACTGAAGACAACAGAGAAATTGATAAAGGTTACCACGAGGTGTACACCTCGTGGTAACCTTTTCAAATTTCAAAGACGGCTCTGACTTTTTGCACAAAGAAGTGCAGCACCACATCAGGCTGTCTCCATAGTCATGCTACATGCTAATGAAGCATTCCTGGGGAAAGGCATACACTAAGTAGTCATCTGCTCTCTTTCTCTCTATCTCAACCCCTCCCCCCTCCAGGAAGGCACCTTGTGCCAGAGCTATTCATAGAATTGCTTGGATGGGTAGATAAGCATGGCTGCTCCTACAATGACACTACAGTACACATGGTCAATAGGTGGTGTTATTCCATCACTGTTGAGGTATGTATTGTGCACTGTAGTGGTAAGGTAAGGCTAGAAGCTGCATGTGTGAGTGTGTCTACCTAGGAGGTAGCATTAGGGGAATTAAGGAGGCCAGTTAATTAAGTGTGTGTGGAATGGATGAATAGGTGAGTGAGATTGGGTGGGTAGAGGACTGTGGGTGTGTGTGTGTGTGTGTGTGTGGATTGAGGTGGCTGGCAGACCTTCAAACACCCCTAGACTAACAAGCACAGTCTACAACATTGAGTAGGAGGAACCACTAGCCACCAGGAACTACTCATGTATGGGGGATGGGAGGCACACTAGCCACCAGAGATACCTTAAAAATCATACGCCAAAACAACACAAACAGTACATCGATTGGGGATGGGGGACCTATGGACACCTTTAAAGTCATGTGCCATAATGGCACTTAAATAGTACAAGGACTGGAGCTGGGGGAACACTAGACACCAGGGATGCTCAATATGGTATGCCTTAAAGGCACATACATGAGCAAAATATGTGGGAAACCACTACTTACCAGGGAAAATTAACATACTATAGAATACACAAAGTAAACATCAAAACCTTGTACCTTCCAATCTCTCATGAATGATTTAGCCCTTTGCACCACCACTACACACCAGGGATGTAATCAGTATAACATATACTTTATATACAAGAAAAAGAAAAGGGGGGATTCAAACCACAACTCTTGACATTCAAAACACCTGCAATAGCCCACTGCACTAACTGAGAAGTTAGTACAGCAGATAGATTTTTTTAATATTTTTTAATATTTCACACTGCAATGCCTGAAACAAGTTGTGATGTACATAGGAGAGGGCTGGCCTCACACCCCCATAAACAGCTGGTGCCCTAGCATGCATGTGTTGAGGGCTAGAAAGTACATTGTTTAGCAGTACAGACTGCTTTTCATCCTCTATGAACTATGGGCAGGGGAAAACACGAAACCATGAATGTTTGACTACAGGGTCAGGAAAGGGGTATATGTGGTGTGTGTGTGTGTGTGTGTGTGTGTGTGTGTGTGTGTGTGTGTGTGTGTGTGTGTGTGTGTGTGTGCTCGCTCGCCCGCACGTGTCTGTGAGAGAGAGTGCCTGGGGGAGAGGGTGCCTGTGCTTACACAATGTGGCCTCCGCAGTTAACTGCCACAGGAAGTGCTGACCCAAATCTCACAGTAGTTAATTACAATTCAGAGACATGTGGATTAGACATTAATGAGGTCTGTCTTCATTGTGGTTAAGCTATCTATAAATTGCAAAATACTATGCCATATAAGAAGGCCTTTTCAAAGCAAGCCGTAATGAATCCTTGGGAACGGCAGAATGACTCAGATAAAAGTGAAATATCATACATGCAGGTCAGAAAGCAAGTGGGACAAGGTAAGAATACAAATGTCACTGAATTGTTTGCAGCTTGAAATGGAAGTTGTTAGTAAAACAGTGGAACCAAATTCCTATGAAATTCAAAGGGAAGTTGGAAATGCATACAGTGCAGAAATGATTAAAGACAAACACATGACAATTTATGAAACAGGAACAAACAGAACTGTAAAACATGCACTACTACAAGAAAGGACAGACTTTCATAATTGTGCACTTGTGGGAAGAGCTACATTATGGAGTCCCAGGGTCACTGCTGCATACTATTCAGAATCTGGATTTTTGGTGTGAAGTTCTGCCCGTATTCTTGCCACCTTGGTGGACATCTAGTGTAAACAAATTTTATAACAAAAGGAAGAAACTGATATCCAGGAACAAAAGGCAACTGCCTCAGCAGAGAAACAATTCCCTCCACAGATTGAACAAGCAAATCAGAAGACTTGTGAAGTCCTCTAAAGCTAATTATGATGCTAAAATAGCATCCCTAGCCAAGGACAATCATAAATAATTTTTTAACTACATCCATAATCTAAAAGGGAGTGCCCAGCTATGTGCCAAATTGATAGTAGATGGTACCACTCACACTATACCAGAGGAAACTGCCAACCTGTTAGCTTACAGATCTGGTGCAAACTTCATCCCCGTATCCCCACCAGCCATACCCCAAAGCATACCTGACAACAGTTCTCTACCTAGTATCTCTAGTGATAAAATAATATCTGTGCTCTACAAGGCCAAAAACATGGCCTTAATGGGGCTAGATAACATCACAGCTTGCTTAATAAGCAATCTAAAACAGGACCTAGCTGACCTACTTGCCATTCTCTTTAACAATAGCCTGAGAAGTGGCTTAGTACCAGCAGAATGGAGAAAGTACAGTTGTGTACACTTACCATAAATGTAGACCTTCGAGTGTATTCACTATTGCAGTCATCACCTGTGGGTTATCCCTGATGTGGTACCCGTCAGCCGGCCTGAATACCAGAGTCAATGTTTTTCTGTGTTGGCTGCTGTCGCTTGCTGTCTGACATCAGGTCGTCAGTGCTATAAAGAAAGGCAGCCAACGCCATTACATCAGTTTTTCTTGCCCTAACCAGTCAGAGGCCCCAGTAAATATGGTAAAGTGGTTCTGGAGACTAAAAGCCACCGTTAGCAACTTATGTCTCCTTAAAGAAAGAAGATATAAGGGGGAATGAGGGTGGGAAACCAGGACTGCAACAGTGAATACACTCAAACATCTACATTTATGGTAAGTGCACACAACTGTACTATGTTCTTTGTGTTTCACTGCTGCAGTCATCACCTGTGGGAGGATTCCCAAAGCTGAGGAAAGGGGTAGTAGGATTAGCAAGAGACCTAGGAATGGGTCAGCATGCCCTGCAGAACTGCAGAGGCAAACCCTGCCCTAACCTTAAAAAAAAGAGGTAGGTGGTAATGCTCTGTAACAGTATGGACAGAAGTCCAGGTGGCGGCTTCCAAGATGCCCCTGGTGGGAACTCCTCTGAGGAATGCTGTGGAAGTGGAGGCTGCCCTAGTGGAATGGGTATGAATAGACCTAGGGGGTGGTATCCCATGTAATCTGTAGCAGAAATAGATACAGTATGATATTCATTTGGAAATGATTTGCTTAGAAATGGGCTTCCCCTCTGCCCCTGGGGCAAAGCTGACAAGGAGTTTGTTTTCCTGAAGGGTTTAGTATGGTCCAGACAGTATCTGAGATGTCTCTGCATGTCTAGTGAGTGCAGAATTCTTTCCCCCTTGTTTTGAGGGTTAGGAAAGAAGGTGGGTAGATGTATGGCCTGGTTGAGAGTCACATTAGATACTACCTTGGGCATGAAGGAGGGGTTAGTCCTCAGGGAGATCCTGTCTGCATGGAAAATGATGAAGGGCTCAAAGGCCACCAGTGCCTGAAGTTCTGAAACCCTTCTGGTTGAGGTGACAGCTTGTAGGAAAACAGTCTTCCAGAAGAGGTACTTCAGTTCTGCTGAAGCAGCAGGTTTGAAGGGTGGTAAGCTTAGTTTTTCCAAAACATAATTCAGGTTCCAGGCTGGTGTGGGTGGCCTTCTGGGAGGTCTGATATTAGAAGACCCTCTGAGGAATTGTTTAATCAAAGGCTGTGAGAACAGGGGCTGGTCTGTATCGAAATGAGCTGAAATGGCTGAGGCGTGGATTTTAATAGAAGAGAAGGAGAGGCCACTATTGAGCAACTCCGCTAGATAGTGCAGTATAAGAGGGATGGAAGGTTGAGAGGGACTGCCCCCTCTGGACTGGCTCCAGGAGCAGAATCTTTTTAATTTCCCTGCGTAAGATTTTCTGGTGCTGGGCCATCTGGCCTTTGTGATAATGTCTAGGACCTGTCTGCTTAACAGGGGGCCCCTTGTTTGCTTTTAGAGTATTAGCCATGCTGACAGTTTGAGAGTCTGCAAGTCAGGGTGCAGCATCCCCCCCACCTGAGTCAAGAGGTCTGAGATCAGGGGAAGCTGCCTGGGAGGCTGTGAAGTCAGGCTGCGCAGTAAGGGGTACCAACGCTGCCTGGGCCAATCTGGAGCAATGAGGATGGCCTTCGGTCTCCCCTCCCTTATCTTGATCAGTACCTTGGGAATAAGAGGTAGAAGAGGGAATGCGTACACAAAGAGGGAATTCCAGGGGAAGGTCAAGGCATCCACCTTCCACGCTAGATGGTGATACTCCCTGGTACAGAATTTTATTAGTTGGTGGTTGAGGTGCGAAGCAAAGAGATCCACCTCCACCACTCCTGAGTGACTTGCAAAAAGATTTTTCTGTGCAGCTGCCATTCGTGGGGGTCCAGTAAGTTTCTGCTTAAGTGGTCTCCTAGGGTGTTATTGATTCCTGGTAGGTATTGGGCTATTAGGTGTAATCCCATGGAGGAGGGTGTCAGCCAAAGGTTCATGGCTAGCCTGCACACAGGTTAAGATTGGGTCCCTCCCTGTTTATTGATGTACCACATTACTGTGGTGTTGTCTGTTTTGATAAGGAGAACCCCTGGCCTGAGATGGGGTTTGAAGGATGTCAGAGCCTTTTGTACTGCCATCATTTCCTTCTGGTTGATGTGCAAGGGAAGGTGCTGGGCATCCTAAAGACCTTGGGTGCACCTGCCTGCTAGGTGAGCGCTCCAAGCAATGTCTGAGGCGTTGGTGGTGATGGTCTGCCCAGTACGGCGGAGGATGAAGGAAAGACCCTTGTTCTTGGCACAGGCTCCTGCCCACCAGAGAAACTTGGCCGTTATACAGGGAATCAGAGGGAGAGAGGTCTCTAGAGGCCGAGAGTGCTGACACCAAAGGTTCTTTAAATACCACTGAAGTTTTCTCATGTGAAGCCTGGCCAGAGGAATTAGAAGGATGCAAGATGCCATGTACCCCAAGGCTTGCAGGAACTTCCTCACCATAAGGTGACTTCTGGAAGACAGCTGGGTAAAGTAGAGGGGCAGGAAGCTCTGCTTTTCTGGGGATAGGAAGGCCATTTGCGATGCTGTGTCCAGCAGTGCTCCCAAAAAAATGATCCTTCTGGAGGGTGTTTGCTTTGATTTCTTCTCGTTGATGGTGAAAACCCTAAGGAAGTTAGGAGGGTTTTGACAAAGACGAAGTCCTGGAGCAGCTTTTCTTTGCATTCTACCTGAACGAGGCAGTCGTCCAGATAAGGGTAAATCTGTATATTTCTCTGTCTGCAAGATGCTATGGCTGGGGCTAAGCATTTGGTGAATACCCTGGGAGCAGTAGATAAGCCAAAGGGTAGCACAGAGAACTGAAAGTGTTGTGAGCCAGCTCTGAAGAGCAGGAATTTCCTGCAGGATTCCCTTATGGGGATATGGAGGTAGGCATCTTTTAGGTCTAGGGTCACTAACCAGGCATTTTTGTCAGTATAGGCAGCAGCTGCTGCAAAATTAGTACTCTGAATTTGGGGATCACCAGGAAGGTGTTCAGAATGGATAGATCCAGGATGGGGCACCAAGTGCCCTCTTTTCCTGGAATAAGGAATAGTGTGGAATAAAAGCCTTTGCCTGACTGATCTGCAGGAACAGGTTCTACTGCCCCCTGGGATATGAGAGCTTGGACTTGTTTCAGTGCCTCTGCCTACTGATTTGGAGGTAAGTCTGGTTACCCCCCTGGAAATGGGAGTTCGTTGAAAGAGAATTTGTATCCCTGAAAAATTATCTTTAAGCCCCATTGGTCCTTTGTTACAGAAAGCCAATTTTCTTTGCAGAGGGAGAGCTTTCCTCCTAGCTTTAGATAAGTGAAAAGTGGAGAGGGAGGAGAGGGAGTCATTGAGAGTTTTTGCCATAGAAGCATGGCTTAGAACTTGCTGCCTTTGGAGCGGAAGTGGTCCACTGTTTGGTTCTCTGCTGTCCCTGGGATAGGGGCCTGGGTGGTCTGTCCCTGTGGGGCTTACCTTGCCCCTATCTGTTAGGTGCAGGAAAGGGCCAGTGCTTAGATGGAAAATTCCTGCTTAACCTACGAGGTTGAACCTGAATGGAATCTTTTACTGTTTTCATAGATTTTGCTTTGTCTTCCATCTTTTTAAGCACCTCTTCTGCTTCTGCTTTTACTCCAGTCCTTATCCAAGGGTGCATCAATTAATTTAGTCTTGACATGATCAGGGAGAGGTTGTTGTTTCAACCATGTATATCTCCTAATGATAGATCCTGACACTGCTGCCCTGTTTGAGGCCTCTAAGGCATCATATCTACAGTGCACTGAGTGTTTGGCCACTTGAGAAGAAAAGTGCAGTAAATCTGCTAACTCTTTTGAATTGGCACAGTCAGGAAAGGTAGAAATATTTTGCGTTAATAGTTCCAAAGTGTGTTGTTGATATTTTAACATGTGGAATTGACAGTTGAGTGCTCTGATAGCTAAAGTTGCAGAGGTGTATACATTTTTAACCCATCTGTCCAGAGCTCTGGAATCCTTATCAGAAGGAATAGGATTCTTTGCAGAACTAGCCTTAGCTCCTTTAGGTCCCTGTGTAATGACCTCCGGGTCTGCAGCAGGATTTCTGTACAGGTATTTGTGAGAATCCAGTACTCTGTAATACCTGTCAGGTTTACTGGGAGCAGGTGGGAGGGTGTCAGGGGCTAAGCTGGATTCACAGAAAACATCATCCACCACTTCTAAGCTGGGGGGATGGCCAGGGGTCTGTCGTGGGGGTGATCTAGAAACTCTCTCTGTCTTTTCTTAGACTGAGGGAAGTCCTGAGATTCTCAGTGGAAATGTTCCCTGAGGGTGTAAAGGGTTTCCCCAAAGGAAAGGTTTTCTGGTGGGGAGGCAGAAAGAATGGATTCCTCTGCATCTGAATCCTCATAAGCAGTCAGAGGTTGCTGTCCCTCTTCAAAATTTGAATAATCAGATTCCTCAGAATCTTGCTCTGTCATTATTTCAGGAGAAGGGTGTCTTTTCCTTTTAGAAGTTGTGGCCTGACTACCCCTGATAAGGGAGATAATATCCTCCGCCATCTTAAGCATTTGGGTCTGGGGTGGTGGAGCAGGAGTAAGATGGTGGCTAGAGGTAGATTTTCTAGGAGTGGCCTGGCTTCTTGGCCTAAGTCTATCCATCGGTCTGAGAGAAATGGTAGTTGAATGAGAGGACGTAATTTTTTGTCTAGAATCGGTAGTGCGAAAGGCCTCCTCGGAAGCCGGTGCCTGTGTTGTGGCTCCAGACCCAACTGAGGCAGAGACAACCAAAGGCTCGGAAGACAAAGAAGATTTCTGCGGCATACCAGGCTCTGAACGAGTCTCGGTAGAGGCCTGCGTAGGTGACTATCAAGCATCAGGGGCTGCAAAAGCGCCTCACTGAATTCCGGAGAACTGACTACCTGCTTAGCGGTAGCGTCGTCGGAAGGCTTAGCCTTGTGTGGTCTGTCTCTATCTTTATCACTACGTTTTTTCAGAATGTCTACGGCTTGTTGCCTGATGGACGCCATTTTGGAATGCGAAGAAGGAAGATGAAAATACCTGTCTACAATAAGAGCTTTTCGACGAATGGTTCTCGTGTTAAAGAGGGAACAGAACCGGTGATGGGGGACATCGTGGTCTGGGCCTAAACAAGTGACGCAGTGTGAATGGAAGTCTCGGTGTGGGATCTGCTTTCCACAGGCGAGACAGTTGTTAACTTTTTCGGACATCGGTTAGTGCAAGAAAAAAGGATCCACAACGGAGTACTTAGCTTTAGAAGTTTTCAGCTGTAATTTGAACTCTGGTAGCGAACGACCAGCACACTTGTGAACTGCTTCTGCTACGGGCTCCACAGCAAGAAAGACTGATGTAATGGTGTCGTCTGCCTTCCTTTACAGCACTGACGACCTGATGTCAGACAGCAAGTGACAGCAGCCGACGCAGAGAAACACTGACTCTGGTATTTGGGCCGGCCGAGGGCTTCCACAGTAGCGATAACCCACAGGTGATGACTGCAACAGTGAAACATGAAGAACATCAGCAACACTAATCCCCTTACATGGGGGGGGGGGGGGCAACAAATGACTCTGGGAACTATAGGTCCATAAGTCTAACCAGCCTTATCTGCTTGGCCATGGAAGGGATCATCATGGAAATTAACAACGAGGACATAGGAGACCTTCAAACTCTAGACCAGGCAATGTTTGGCTTCGTTAAGAGTAAATTATGCTTGGTGAACCTGGTATACTTCTTTCAGTAAGTCACTAAAGCCCTGGATGAAGGTAAGACAATGTATACCGCCTATCTGGACCTAGCCAAAGCCTTTGATACAGTCCCTCACGCGAGTATCATTGAAAAACTCTCCCAGCTAGGAGTTAACCCTTTCATCACTAGATGGGTAGCTAACTGGCTCACCAATAGAACACATACTGTCAAAGTTGGTGACTCCACCTCTACCACTAAACCTGTCACCGGTGGCATACCTCAAGGATCTGTACTGGGCCCTTTACTATTTGGAATTTATTTCTCGGAAGTCCAGGCTAAAGTAGATGGCCTTTAGCTTACTAAGTTCACTGATGATTGTAAACTGGGCACAATCACAGAGTGCTCCAGTGATGGCAACATATTACAGCAGGGGTAAACACACACAAATGACTCGTGCCAAAGTCACAGTCTAAAACTAAATGCAAAAAAATGTGTACAATTATCCCATTTGGCAAAACGGAATTCCCCACTAATTATAGTACTGATAGCACTCCTCTTAGTTCAAACCCAGAGGTGTCAGATCTGGTAACACAGGTCAACAGCAATCTGAACTTTAACCACCAAGTTTCCACGGTGGTAAGGAAGGTCTTCTACATTGCGTATCTCATAGGACAATTGGAGAAACCCAGGATTAACATGGCTAGGCTTACAAAGGCTCTAGGGTCGCTACCTTAGTAGCATCCTATGGAGCTATGAACCTATTAAGTTGAATGTGTTCAAGATGGGAAAAGACTTCCACCAAAGGTGGTTTTTTGCCTCTGTTTCTGCTTGCAATTTCAAAGGAAATATATCAGATTGTAGCCAATGTCTTTTGATTACCCAACTGGGGGACATGAGGTTTGCATCTTTACTGTTTTCAGATGACGCTGTCCTCTTAGTTTCAACCGACTGTGATCTCCGGTATGAATGGAATGATTTACTGCTAAGAGGGGGGGGGGGGATCAGTTATCCCACATGCAGGACTTTAAGTAAATTGGGATTTTAATCATTAGTGAAGACAGGGATGAGTGAGAGACTGAACAGTGCAGACTGATGCAGAAGTGTCATTACTGCAGGCACAGACACTGACTGTGGTGGCAACCAAGAGGGGAGTCTGAAGTTGAAGATTCTTAATTTTCTGGTCAGCCTAAGTCTCTATTCATATCTGTGGTTATGAGCTTTGAGTAGTGACCAAAAGGATGTGATCATGGTGATGGACAAACGAAATTAAGTTCCTTCACACTGCAGTTGGGTTCACTCTCTGTGGGTGAGAGAGAGAGAAGTATGTTTAGGGATCTAGGAAGATTTCTGGGTACAACCACTGCTGCTCCATGTACAGGGGAGTCAGATGAGGTGGTCTGGGTACGTTCTGAGGACATTGTTCTCTTGGTCATCATTCAAAGTTAGATCTCAGGTCAGGATGTAACTGACTAAAAAAGCACATCATCAGCAGAAGGACTGAAATCTTCTCCACTTCTGTAGGCTTGAAATGCTATAAAGAAGTTGACATATATGTTGAGGTTAACTGATAAAACTTTTTTTGTATGGGATACAAATAATACAGGGGATCAGAAATGCAAAGAAAGTACAGTTGTCTTAGGAGTTACCATAATTATACATGGTTAGGAGTTACCAAAATTATATATCTTTAAGTATATTTACTCTTGTAGTCCTCACTTCTGGGACTCCTACCTGCAGAAGCCTAATGGCTGCCCTGACTTCCAGAGTTCTACTTATCCCTTATTGGCATCAGCTAACTCCTTCCCACTGGGATGTCAGGGCAATGGTGGCATAAAAGGAGCATAAAATTACACCATCTTCATATCTTTCTTGCCTTGGATGGAAAAAGAGCTTGTCCCAGGCATTAGAACACTAGTGGGGCCAAGGAATACATCCTTGGAGGACAATGACACACCCATGAGCACCAATCTGCATCCACACTCTACTCTGGATCAGTGAAAGGAGGATGCCTAGCAAGAGAAGAGAGGGAGGAAAGGATGACATGAGTAACCAACCCAACCCAGGGCATTCAAGCAAGAAAGGACGGTGGCAGAAAATAAGCACTGCAACAGTGAATTTACTTAAACAACCACAATTATGACAATCTCCTAAAACATACGTACTATATTCACTGTAACAGCCATTATGGCACTCATCACTTCTGGGAAGACTCACTGGGCATAAGAACAAGACGGTCGCTGGTCTTGACTGGATTACTAGGAAAGCAGACCCTGATGTTTGTTCAAAATGTTTTAAGAAGTTGTGGAGAAAAGACCAGGTTGCTGCTTCAAAAGTGGATTGAGGTCTGACTCCTCTAAGAAATACTGTGAAGGCTGCCATGGCTCTTGTAGAATGGGCCTTGATGTAACCTGGCACCTATCTTCCAAGTAAGGAGAAGCAGAAACAAAGGCAGTGAGCAAGCCATTTTGATAAAGATTCATTATTAATGGGTTTCACTCCCTACCTCTGGCAAAAGAGAAAAACATATTCTCTAACTTTCTGATTTCTGCATTTCTGGTGAAATACAATTCCAGTTGTCTATGTACATCCAAAAAAGTTTTCCCTTGCGTGGTTTGGGGCATTGAGATGAAAATAAGGCGGTGAACAGCCTGATTCAAAGTCAGTTCTGTTACAAGGACAGGATTACTGACCACGCCTTTATGAAAATCTAGAAATGTTTTTTCTTCTTTCTCACATTAAGGCTTGCTTTAGTAACTGGATAATGGGTAACTGAGAATATAAGGGGGAATTTAGAGGCAGACAAGCTGATAGAGCTGAAACATGTATTGTCAAAGGACATAAAACAGTCCTGTTTTGTAAATATCTAATCAAAAACTGAGAGCCAGAAACACTTGAGCTGAATTTAGATCTTTGTCTCTAGCAAAGTACCAGAAGGAGAATTGTTTCCACTTTGCAAGGTATGATTTCCTTGTGTCTGACCTCCTAGTCCCTCTTACAACACTGGACACAGCCTCTAAAAATAAGTGTCTGGAAGTAATGAGGATTTGGCCATTCAAGATGTCAGCGTTAAGAGTTCTCAGTTTAGGATGCATCAAGGACCACATTCTTCTGAGTCAAGATGTCCACTTGTGGAGGCAACAGTACTGGTTCTTACCTTGTTCGACTCAGCAGGATAAGCCAGTGCTGTCTGGGCCACAAAGGGGGTAAAAGTAACATGGTTAGACTCTTCTTCTTGGTCTCTTGCAAAACACTGGTGACCAACTGCATCAATGGCTAAGTAGAGAAAAAAAAGATCTGTACAAGATAAGCACACACTCAAGTCAATGTACTACAGATACCAGTATGATTCTCTCGTAGTCCATGTGGGTGTAAATGACCTGAGATGTACCTCATTGGACTATATGAAGACAGACGGTATGGAACTCTCTGAATATGAGTTGCAGACAGGTATGTGCCTTGCATTGAGCAGCATTCTACCTTCACCAAGGATGATGCCACTGTGTGAACAAAAAATGATTTAGTTTAACAACTGGCTTAGTTTCTGGTGTCATTCAGCATGACATGACAGGACATGGTTAACAAACCACGCTGCTTTGCCAAGGGTTGTCTGCAGCTGTACCCCCCCCCCCCCCGGACTTCCGGTTATTGGCTAAAACTTTAACCACTCCTTTAGAGCCTTATTTAGGCAATGACAAATTGACAAAATTACCAGTTTAGCAAATAAAACCCAAAGGAACCTAAAGGTGTTAATGTTCAGTGCTAGATGCCTTAACAAGAAACTTCTCTTCCTACAACCTCACCTCACTCTGGAGAATAGAGGCATCTGTGTCATTACTAAGACATGGTTCAAAGATGGAGAAAGTACTCTGGCAGTGCAAGGCTTAAGTGCCATCTGCATATTCAGACCATCAGTCACACAGACAGGGACTAAAGGTGGAGGTGTCTTAATCTACATTAGCAACAAATATACCTCTAACCTGGTTAAACAGGACGATCCTCTAAAGTTCATTCACATGTAAATCACTATAAAAAATGTCCCTTACCATACCACAGTAATCTATAGTTCGCCATCTGTGACCCAAAAATGCCATAACTCGTTCCTAGACCTGATGGAGGCACTCACCATCCAGCCAAATACCCTACTCATGGGAGACTTCAACTACCCCTCTATAAACTGGGAAACATACACTGCCTCCAGCTTGCAGGCACAACATTTAATGGACTTTAATAAAACAACTACCCCAGACTAGACAGTGCACACAGCTATCAGAGGTTCAAACTTACTGAACCTAGTACTCACCAATAAGGGAGAACACTGCCCCCCCCCCTCCACCTTGTGTCATGTTCTCACTGATGAACTTGGATCTCAAAGCTGTCTCCTTCAAAATAAAAATCAATATGGAAAAACCCAGCAAAGCCTGTAACAGCTAGGAACTATTCTAAAGCAAACAACATCCTATTAAGTGACAGTCTGTCCAAATTCAGTGTCCCTCTGAACCCCAAGTTCACAGCAACTTATGTGAAATTGTTTACAGAAATCCTGTACAGCCATGTAAATGGCTGCAGAGAGGCTGCGGTAACTACCAGAAGTAAGCCCAAAACAAACAGCACTAGTGGCATTTTAATCTTCATAGGTTATATAACTAAAGGGGAAAAAAGTCAGCCAAAATCAGAAAAATCAACTCTTATAATGGCAAGAGCTCACTAACTTAACAATAAACTAAGATGTCTAATTAAATGCAACAAGGTCAATTACAAAGACAAGATAGCCTTTCAGCCTAAACACAACCACAAGGCCTTCTACAGCTATGTCCAAAACCTTAAGGGTAACACACAGTAGTGTGCTGCACTCGTGGTAAATGGTACCATCTTTACTGAGCACAGTGACATAATGAATCAGCTGGCTGACAAATTCTGTTCTAACTTCACCCTCCTTCCTCCACCATTGAAATTCCTAACAGTATAACACCCCCAACTATTAGTAGAGAGCAGATCATGGTGGCACTCGCTAACACCAAAAACACAGCCTCAGTGAGCACAGGCAGTATTCCAGGTTGCCTCCTAAACAGCTTAAAATGTGACCTATCAGGAGCACTTGAGTCACTTTTCAACTACATCGTCATAACAGGCTGGGTACCGTGTGAATGGAGGACTGGAATGGTTATCCCTCTTCACAAGGGTGGATCATTGACTGACCCCAGAAACTACCGACCCATTAATCTAACTGGTCTAATATGTAAAGCCATGGAATGAATTATCATAGAAATGATCAGTGAAAGCATTGGCAACCAACGTACACTGGACCCACCCCAGTTTGATTCTGTCAAAAGAAGGTCATGCCTACTCAACCTGTTAAGACTTCCTTGAGAGGGATATCAAGGCAATGGATAAGGGGAGAACAGTGCATAGCAGCAACTTAGGCATAGCAAAGGCATTTGATACCATACCCACTCAGATATTGTTGACAAACTCACCGAACTAGACATAAATCCTTACATAAGACGCTGGATTGCCAGCTGGCTCACAGATAGGACCCAAGAATTCAGGATTGGTGAGACCACCTAAGGACTACCCTCAGGACTCATTGCTGGGCCTGCTCGTTTGTCATCTATTTCTTGGATGTCAAGGCTGATGTCAAGGTCCTCTGGCACAGTTTGCACATGAATGCAAAGATTGAAAATTCACCCCTGGTCTGGCTCCCGTGTCTCTGATAGACACAGGCTAAAAGTAAATATTCTCAGACTAAAATATCCCCTCTCTAAACCTTTAGCAACCTCCTAACTAACAAACCTTTTCAAACAGATACTCCTGTTACATGGGGACACAAATGGGTTAGGATGCACAGCTAGACTTATCAAGGCCCTGGCAGTTGCTAGCCTAGTATATATATCTATGGACCTATGCTGAAGGTATCCATCTTCCAGGTACTGAGGAGAGGGGGAGCTGCTGCCCTGTAGCAAACTTCCTGAGTTGCTTGTTTTCTGTAGAAGCAAAGAGACCTACTTATATCCCAAGTGTGGGTCATAGCCTGGAAGATATCCCTGTTCAACATCCATTCATGAGGGTCTGATTGTGACCTGCTCAGCCTGTTTACTACAACATTCTCCTGAAACAGAATGTGGGATGCCCAGAGGGTCAAGCCTGACTCCTGGGCTATTTCTCAATCCTGCACAGCCAGTCTGCATATGATGCAAGAATGAGTTCCCTCTTGTTTGTTAATTAATCACAATAACACAGCATTATTTATTTATTTACATTTGCTTACTGGGGTAGCGCACTGACTACAAATGAACAACTGCAGGATCAGCCCAGGTATCTGTGTCCAAAACCATCTGAATGTTTTTAGAGCTAGTGCTGTCATCACTTCATTTACATTTATATGCCCATTTCTTATGCCCCTGTCCCAGATGCCTGGATCCCAGGATATCCCACATGGGCATCACAGCAGCGTCTGAAAAGTTATGCCTTCTGTTTTGGGGTACCAAAATAAATCTTAAATAATTTACTAAACTTAATTTAAAAACGCATCTTCTAAAATAAGAAATACATTCTTGCTTGATCAGTTATCTACAAAAAGATGGGAACACTTCTATGGATAACCTTTAATCCTGGGTCCATGGCAGGGGTGCAGCTTGGGTTGGCCCACATTCTGGCCCTTCTGCTGCTTTTGTTGTAATGCTCACGTCTGTCAGTTGTAGGCAGTGCACCTTAGATGGCTGCCGTGCTGATGACAGCCCCTCATTCCCATCCTAAACAGTTCTTTCAGCACCCAGCTTGCTAATTTACTGAGGGTTACCTGGGTCACAGTCAGAACTTTATCCTTCTTAATCATATCTACTAGGGTTGCCAGCTTTTCAAATGCCCAAAGTGGGACATTTTTTGTAGAAATGTGAAATTTTGCAGTACAAAACATACCCATGGCTAATGTAAAGGACAGAACTTCACTTTTTTGCCAAAATAAAAACTTATTTGTGTAGTATTTAAGTTGCTTACACTATTTCTTATAGCATTTAGGTGTTTCAAATACAAAATAACTGATTTACGCAACTATTAAAGAAAACTTGGGAAATATTTGTTGTCCTAAATTCAAAAAACATTTGCCATTTCTTAGTTTTTTCAACAGGACATAACTGCCCAAAGAGGGACAGGTGGTAACCCTAATATCTACAATATACAACATAAAATACATAATATATATTCACATTCATATCTGACATATATCAGAGCTTTATCCACATAACTGGAAAAATGTCAACATTTCTGATTTTCTAATGCTTCTCACACAATAAAACAGTTAATTTGTGCAGATATGGACTGGACAGTGATTTGGGCACAGTGATTACAACATGTCAATGTGAACGGCAGGTAGGTGGTTATAAAGAATATACTACAAACTCAAAGAAAACTACAGAAGGAAAGTGGTATTACGAAAAGATGACGACATGCAAGTTTCGTAAGCAAGCACTGAAATTTGTCAGACTTGAGATTGCATTCATGAAACTAAACAGTTTCTTATAATTCTGATGTACTGTAGCTTTTGTTGTAAAACTTCAAAATAGTCCAGTTTAGTGCTATTTCATAAATTAAGTGAAAATTTAACTTTCAAGACAAAAGGCAATGGAATATGTCTGTCCTGTCTGCTTCTAGCAGACCATACTGAGTAGGTACCAGTGGAAACATAATACAATTACTAAATACACCCTTTATTTTGGGGGGCTTGCAAACTCCTATAGGATAATACCTATTAAGAAATTTCATGTAAACATATCCAAATATTGCAGTGTATGGCAGAATACTGCTATCAATCACACCGAGGAGAGCTGGTAATGTTATTAATGAGGTACCTATGTCTGTATGCCTACTACACACATTGAAGCACAGAATGGAGAAGACGTGCAGTAAGCATCGAAATACATATTTCTATTTAGAATGGTGAGGAACTGAGAAATGTAAAAGAGGGAAAATAAAGAGAGAAAGAATGGAGCTTTGGGGAAGCAAGCAGCAGGAATAAGACAGAAAAAGTACAGTTTTGTACCTACCATAAATGTAGATGTCTGAGAGGTATGCATCTGCAGTCCTAACAAATGGGTTGTCCTGGCCTCAGGCAGCCCTTCGGTCAGCCGGATTCCAAAGTCTGGGTCTGGCCTCGGCTGATGTCGCACTTCACCCGACGTCATAGCTGCAGTTCAGCGGGTATCAAGGCATCAGCCGACGCCATTTTCCTCAGTGTTTCTTGCCCCAGATGCCAGGTGCCCTCTAGGAAGGCTAAATTTGGATAAATGCAAATGTTTCCAAACAATAGAGAGCAAATAGAAATAAACATGTATATACATATATACAAACAAATACACCATAATAGATTCCCCCAGCTAGCTATAAGATGGGCAAATACCCTAGGAGTACCACAGAGGGAAGGAGGGTGGGTAATCCTGACTGCAGATGCATACCTCTCGGACATCTACATTTATGGTAGGTACAAAACTGTACTATGTCCTTCAAGGATGCATCTGCAGTCCTAACAAATGGGTAGAATACCATAGCCAAACTGGGGAGGAGGCACTAAGGAGGCACTAAGAGTTTATGGTGTAGTTAAGATCCCTTGCAAAACAGCAGTGGCAAAACCTGCTCGGGATCTGGAGTATAAAGGTAGATTATAATGCTTGGCAAATGTATGCACGGAGCTCCAAGTAGCAGCCTCTAAAATGTCTTTGGTAGCCACTCCTCGTAAGAAAGCTGTAGTAGTGGCTGTAGCCCTTGTGGAGTGAGGTCTGATGTTTTCTGGAGTTGCCTTTCCATGAAAAGAGTAACAAAATCTAATGCAATTTCCTATCCATTTTGAGATTGTTTGTTTTGAAATTGCTTTTCCTTCCATTCCTGTTGCATATGCTACCAGAAGCTGGTCAGTTTTTCTATTGTTCTTGGTTCTGTCCAGGTAGTAGCGCAATTGTCTGTGTACATCCAAGGTATGCAGCAATCTTTCCCCCCTGTTCTGCGGGTTGGGGAAGAATGTTGGTAGGTGTATTGCTTGGTTTAATGATACCCTGGAGACCACCTTTGGCATAAAGGTAGGATTAGTTCTCATGGACACTCTATCCTGATGGAAGATAAGGAAGGGCTGTACTACCATTAATGCCTGTAATTCAAAAACCCTTCTAGCTGAAGTGATTGCAAGCAGGAATGCAGTTTTCCAAGATAAGTACTGTAATTCTGCTGTTGCTGCTGGTTCAAAAGGGGGGAGTGTCAACTTTTCTAACACAAAGTTCAAGTCCCATGTAGGCAATGGTGGTTTCCTTGGTGGCTTTACATTTTTAATTCCTCTGAGAAACTGCTTGAGTAGAGGTTGAGAAAAGACTGGAGGATCCATGTTGTATTCTGCTGAAATTGCTGATGCATGAATCTTAATGGAGGAGTAAGACAGACCATTGTGGAAAAGCTCTGCTAAGTATTCCAGGATGTTAGCTATGTTTGCCAATGATGCATCTACTCATTTTGTTGCACTCCAAATGAGATATCTTTCCATTTTGCTGAATAAGTTTTCCTTGTTGAGGGTCTGCGAGCCTCCAAGATAATGTCTTTAACACTTTGAGATAAAGCTGGGTTATTTTGCCTTATGTAATGTTCCAAGCAGCTAGCTGCAGTGTTTTCAAGTTTGGATGCAGGATTTTGAAGTTGTTCTGTGTTAGCAGTAGAGGTAGTAGGGGTAGAGGCCATGCGTGTTCCCGGGACATACTCCTCTGTAGCGGGTACCAATGTTGCCTCGGCCAGTCTGAAGCTATCAAGATGATCCTCGGGTGATCTTCTTTGATCTTCAGTAGCACTTTGTGCATCAAAGGAAGAGGTGGGAATGCATATGCTGTCAGGTTTTCCCAACTGAAGGATAGGGAGTCCACCTTCCAAGCAAGTGGGTGGTATGCCCTCGTGCAGAATTTTTTAATTGGTGGTTGGGTGGGGATGCAAACAGGTCTATTTCTGGCAGTCCCCATTTCCTTGTGATGGTTTTGAAGATGTCTGGATGCAGCATCCATTCGTGGGCATCCGTGGTGGTTCTGCTTAAGATGTCTGCTAGTACATTTTCTTTTCCTGGCACAAATATGGCCTGGAGCTGAATGTTGAGGCTCAGGGCCACATTCCAGAGGTCCACTGCCATCCGGCATAGAGGATATGAATGTGTGCCTCCCTGTTTGTTGATATACCACATAACTGTGGTGTTGTCCGTCCTTATCAGCAAATGACCCTGTTGAAGAAATGGTCTGAATGTCTGAATTGCCTGTTTTACTGCCAGCATCTCCTTTTGATTTATGTGTAGGTTCATCTGGTCTTGAGTCCATAAGCCTTGTATGCACTTGTCCACCATGTGTGCTCCCCAACCGAGGTCTGAGGCGTCCGTAGTGATAGTCTGGCTTGGGTGAGGCCTGTGGAAGGGCAGTCCTTTGTTCAATTGATAGGCCTGGGCCCACCACTGGAATTCTTGCTTCAGGCATGGAATTATTGGAATTTGGGTTTCTAGGCTGTGCTTGTGCTGAGACCATAAATTCCTCAGGTACCATTGCAACTTCCTCATATGTAGTCTGGCATGTGGAATTAATATTATGCAGGATGCCATGTAACCCAGGGCTTGCAGGATTTTCCTTGCTGTAAGTTGGTTCTGCATTGTTAATGCCATGAAATAGAGTGGTAGCTGCTTTTGTTTTTCTGCTGTGAGGAATGCCATCTGGTTTGATGTGTCCAGTTCTGCACCCAAGAAGGTTATCCTTTGGGATGGTATCAGCCTTGACTTTTTTGTGTTGACTGTGTATCCCAGGGCTTGCAGCAGGTGAATAACCTTTTTTAAATCTTTTGTTAATTTGTCTTTGCTGTCCGCTTGTAACAGGCAGTCGTCCAGGTATGGATAAATTTGAATTCCCTGAAGCCTGCAATGAGCAATTACTGATGCCAGGCATTTCGTGAATACTCTGGGAGCAGTAGATAAGCCAAAAGGCAATGCTGAGAATTGATAATGCTCTGATCCTGCAAGAAATCTGAGGTATCTTCTGCAATTTGGTCGTATGGGGGCGTGCAGGTATGCCTCCTTGAGATCCAGAGTCACCAGCCAAGACTCCTTGCCCATAATGGGAAGAAATTGCTGTAGGGTCAGCATTTTGAATTTTGGAACAATGAGATATAGAGCGGACAGGTCAAGGATAGGTCTCCACTGGTTTTCCTTTCTTGGTACCAGGAAAAGTCTTGAATAAAATCCTTGTCCTTGTTCCATAGCCGGTACCTTTTCTATAGCTCTCATCCTTAGTAAGTGGTCTATTTGCTGTAGAGCGTTTGTCCTTTGGTTTGGAGGTAGGTTTGGCATTTCCCTCTTCCTTGGAAGAGTATGGAAGTGAAACCTGTAGCCTTTGTCTATTGTCTGTAAAATCCATTTGTCTCCTGTAATGTAATGCCAATTTACTGAAAATAAGGCTAGCTTTCCGCCTAAGGGTGCTCCCAGTTGTTCCCTGGTAGGCGGTTTCAGAGCCAAGTCACTGTGATTGTCCTGTGGAAGTGGTAGTGGCTGGATCTGTGGCAGTACTTCTCTGGCTGTTAGGCTGCCACTGACGTCCCCTGTAGGCACCTCTGGATTGACCTCTGCCTCTAGGGCGTCTATTTCTGCTTCTCTGTGCTCTGGTGGTGTCTGGAAAGGACCAATTCTTGGAAGGCCAGTTCCTACTAAACCTCGGAGGCTGGACTTGTAAGAAATCCTTGACTGTCTGGACAGATTTAGCTTTTTCTTCCACCTTCTTCAACACTTGCTGTGCAGGGGAACCAAACAAACATGGGAGCATCTAGAAGCTTTGACTTTACATGGTCTGGTAAGGATTGCTCTTTTAACCATGCATGCCTTCTGATCACTGTACCAGTCATAGCTGATCTAAAGGAAGCCTCCAGTGCATCATAGCCGCATTTTAAGGAATGATTACTGACCTGCTGAGTGTTATGCACCAAATCCTGAAGGGACTTACGGTCTAAAGGCTCAGGCGAGGACAGTTTTTTAGTGAGCTGATCTAACAGAAATTCCTGATACTGAATCAAGTGGAATTGACAGTTTAAGGCCCTAGCCGAAAGAGTAGCAGAAGTATAAACTTTTTTACCCCATCTCTCCAATGCCCTAGATTCTCTTTCAGAGGGGAGGGGGTTTTTGGCAGAGGCAGCTGCTACAGCTTTGGGACCCTGTGAAATAGTTTCAGGATCTGCAATAGGAGCCTTATACAAATGATAATGTGTGTCCGGAACCCTGTAGTATCTGTCGGGCTTAGCAGGGGCCGGAGGCAGTGAGTCAGGGGCAGTACAAGCATCATTAAATGCATCATCCACAACTGTAAGTACTGGAGGGATAGCTAAAGGCCTATGCTGAGGTAAATGTAAAAAGGTCCTAAGCCTTTTCCTAGAATCTGAAAAATCATGGCCCTGCCATTGAAATTGTTCCCTCATAGCATGCAAGGTTTCCCCAAAAGAAAATTCCTCAGGAGGAGAGGCAGAAGGTATGGAATCCTCTGCATCGGAGTCCTCATATGGAGAATAAGGGCCTTCTGGAGGATTTGTATTTTCTGAATCATCAGAGGAGTAATCTGAAGAAACTGGCTCAGGGGGCTCTGCTCTAGGCCTCTTCTCTGGAGGTGGGTGAGAGGCCCTGTCAGGGTGAGACTGGGTTCCCCTGATCAAAGAAATGAGATCCTCTGCTAGACTAAGCATTTGAGTACTAGAGCTAGGCCTGTGAGAGGGGGTTTTAGCAGGCACGGCCTTTGAAGATTTAGCTGCTTTAGCCCTGGCAAAAGCCTTAATTGACATGGATGCAGGGGGCCCTAGCAGCTCCATGTGCAGGAGTAGATACATCTAAGGGGATAGTATCTGATAAATCCTGAGCAGGTGGATTTTCCGTAGCAGATTCAGCCATGCTGGAAGAGGCCTCGGTAGAAGGAGGCATGCTTTCAGCCGAAGGAAGAACTGCGGACTCGGTTTCAGCCGAAACCGAGACACTCGCGGTTGGCATAACCGCGGTTTCGGCCGAAACCGCGGACCGCGAGTGTCGGTCCTTTTCCTTACGCTTTTTAGCTAATTGTGAAGTCGGAGTCTCCGACGGCATGATATAAGCAAAAGCGGAGCCGAAAAACTCCTCTGCAAACTCCGACCGACGTCTAAGTGTCCGTCGGTTGAAGGAAGCACAGGCTAGACAAGCTGCTACATCGTGGTCTGGGCCCAAACAAGGTAGGCAGTAAGAGTGGACATCTTTATGAGGTATTTGTTTCCCACAAGTTAAACAGTTATTCACTTTTTCTGACATCGGCTGAGGCAAGAAAGAGTCCCCAACGGGGTACTTAGCTTTTTAGAAGTCTTCGGTAGTAGCAATCTCTGGTTCTGACCGACCGGCACTTGCGAACAGCTTCTGCTTCGGGCGCCACGTGGCAAGAAAGACGGAGGAAAATGGCGTCGGCTGATGCCTTTATACCCGCTGAACTGCAGCTATGACATCGGGTGAAGTGCGACATCAGCCGAGGCCAGACCCAGACTTTGGAATCCGGCCGACCGAAGGGCTGCCTGAGGCCAGGACAACCCATTTGTTAGGACTGCAGATGCATCCTTGAAGGACATCAAGCCAGAATGGAATAACAGACCACTCACTTTAATAGCTTCATACCACTTAAAATACTTCTCACACATGATATAAAAAGTTTAAACTGTGATACTCGGTACTTTGCAACTAGCTGAAGAGTTAAGCATACTGCTGTTTACACATTATTCTCTACATATTTGATACCGGTTTAATATTTGTGATTACATGTTATGGCAAATTCATTCAACACAAAAACTGAAACAGATTATGAAGCTAATTATTTTTTTAACCCACAGAAAGGAACTGTTATATAAATTCCCAGTTTTATGACACAGTATGGCTTCAAGATTGTAGAATACAAAAGATGCATAGAAAGTACAGTTGTGTACACTTACCATAAATGTAGATGTTAGAGTGTATTCACTGTTGCAGTCATCACATTTGGGTTATCCCTGCCAGGGTAGCCCTCGGCTGGCCCGAATACCAGAGGCTTAGTATTTCTGCGTCAGTTGCTGTCGCTTCAGGACCGACGTCAGGTCGTCAGTAGTATAAAGGCAGCTGATGCCAATACATCAGTTTTTCTTGCCCTAACCTGTCAGGAGCCCCCACGTAGAAGCCTGGTTCTGGTGAAAGAACCCCATCAGTATAAAGTAAATACCAATAAGTCCCTTGTAAGGAGAGAGAAGAGGAGAAAGAAAAAAAAGGAAAATAGGGGATGGAGGGAGGGAAACCAGGACTGCAACAGTGAATACACTCGAACAACTACATTTATGGAAAGTGCACACAACTGTACTATGTTCTTCGTGTTTCACTGTTGCAGTCATTACATTTGGGGTGATTCCCAAAGCTGGGTGGAGGCAGTCAAAGGAATCTAGGGGCTGGCTAGGATGCCCCAGAAGACTGCAGAGGCAAACCCTGCCCTAGATTTAGAGAAGAGAGGCAGATGGTAATGTTTGGTAAAAGTGTGAACAGATGTCCAGGTGGTAGCCTCCAGGATGTCCCTGGTGGGGAATCCTCTGAGGAAAGCTCCAGAGGTGGAGGCTGTCCTGGTGGAGTAGGTTCTGACCCCCTTGGGGGGAGGCTTTCCATTTTGTTTGTAGCAGAAATGGATGCAGTGTGCTATCCATTTGGAAATGGTTTGTTTGGAGATGGCTTTGCCTTCTACTCCAGTAGCAAAGCTAGCCAGCAATTGATCAGACTTTCAGAAGGATTTGGACCTGTCTAGACAGAATCTGAGCTGTCTGTGCACATCTAGAGAGTGCAGAATCCTTTCCTCCTTGTTCTGGGGATTAGGAAAGAAGGTGGGCAAATGAATGGATTGGTTGAGAGCCACAATGAACACTACCTTGGACATGAAGGATGGGTTAGTTCTGAGGGATACCTGGTCTGCATGGAAGATGATGAAAGGCTCCACAGCCATGAATGCTTGTAGCTTGGGGCCTCTTCTGGCTGAAGTGATGGCCAGAAGGAAAGCTGTCTTCTAGGAGTCTTCAACCCCGTTATGTGTTTCATAGGAAGCTGAGTTTTTGTTAAACCAAGAAACCATTGAAATTTTATATTCAATTACCATATGTGTTAGATAAGAAATGTTTAATTTTATATTAGGAATGAAATTATGTTCATGTTTTAATGAATGTCAAAATGGTTATATCTAATAATTATGTTAAAGGATGTATATTCTATTATTAGTACTACATTCACTACTAAGGCTAATTACATCTTTTTGTCTTTTTTATAAGTATATGTACTATTGAGATAGACATGAAATCTAGATTTAGATGGATTATTTTATATATTTAGATTTTTGATGCCGTTACGGCTGCTCCTCCTGCCCTCAATATACACTTGAATAACTAAACTAGAGCATGGAGGATTTAAGATGATTAAGTTTCTTGCTTGGAAACAAGTATAGAGTTTCATATTGCTACGAGTAAGACTTTCATTCATTTGGATGGTATATGGCTTTTCTTTTCTTTTTTATCATGTACCATTCAATTTTATAATGGAACATGTTCAATGTTCTAATGAATATGGATCTCTTTTCCATTGTGCACAATATTTACATAATATGAGGTCTATGTAATGCAAATAGTGGTAGTGTCATCTCGCTTTTGACACACTATGTCATTGGTTCCAATATGGGCACATACTATTCTTACATTTTCTAAGTATATGGAATGTCACTTTAAGCAATAGTTTTATCATTCTGTTATTATCTAGAAATAGTATCTATATGCACCAATGCCAGCTAGAATAACTTCTAGGCTATTATTTAATGATCATCACATAATTACATCGTTTTTGCTGATGATTCTTATGATAAACGCTACATAAAAAGGTGACTAAAGACATAATTAATGTAGCCTTTAAATGTAATATTTATACTGGTGTCTTACTGTTGTTTGTTCCGGACAGATTTTATCAAACACGGGATGGAACAACAATAGTGATAATTACTCCTTTCTGCTTAGCTTTGATCTTACATTATGCTTAGGTGGTCTTATTTAGAACAATATATGTACATTATTATTATCTCAGAGGATATAGGCACATTTATCTCTGATTGCAAATGCAGGCTGTCTTATATTTAAAACGATAGCGTGCATTAGCTATTTTATGCGGCTTTATATAATTTATATCTGACACGCTTTATTATGTGACTATGAATCATTGCAGAGAATAGTTACCATTGGCATCATAAATTACTAAGTTTTACTATTGTGCAATTAGAATTGCTTTTAAAATGTGGAAAATGTTTTTTATATCCGTGACTCAATGTTTAACTTGCTTACTGAGCGGGCATAGAAAATAGGTGTTTCCGCTATAGTAATTCTGTTTTAATTACTTGCATAATTGAATAATTGATGAATTGTTTTTTTTTCCAATTGAAGTTAGTTTTGCTATATAAAGGGATTCATTTACTGTGTAAGTTATAACCTGATGAAGCGCATATTAATGCGTGAAAGCGCTTGTTTTATTCTAAAATAAAATCATCTCTCTTTTTACCGTGGTGGTTCCTGGCAGTATTATTTTCTTCTGTCTTCTAGGAGATAAATTTTATCTCTGCAGAAGAAGCTGGTTCAAAGGGGGGCAGGGTGAGCTTCTCCAACACAAAGTTAAGGTCCCAAGCTGGGGTTGCTGCTCTTCTGGGTGGCCTCAAATTATTAGCCCCTCTTAGGAACTGTTTGATCAAAGGGTGTGAGAAAAGGAGCTGCTCAGTGGAAAATGAGCAGAGATATGAATTGTAAAAAAAAGTCTTTCGGCTTTTCCCGGTTAGAGGTTGCCACAGCAGAACTCCGGTCTGCTAATGATTAGCTGTGGATTTTTACAGTGCTAAGTTGCCAGCCCGATGTCCAACCTTCAAAGAAGGCACACCCGTTCATGCACCCACCTACCTGCATGTCTTTAGATGTCACTCAACCAAGGGGAGGACATGCAGACTCCACACAGAAGACGCTCCAGCTGAGAATCAAACAGGAGAACCTCTTGCTGTGAGGCAACAATGCTAACTGCTGCACCATAGAGGAAAAAGAGAGGCCATTTTGTAGCAGGTCATTAAGTAATCCAGGATGAGAGGGAGAGAGGAAGGGCTGTGCCGTGCTGGCTCCCTTAGCCTGAATCCAGGCGCAGAAACTTTTCCATTTGTCAGCATAAACTTTCTAGTGCTAAGGCGTCTGGCCTCACGCATAACATCTAGAACCTGTGTACTGAGGTTGGCAGATTGCTCGGGGATTAAGGAATAAGCCAAGCTGCCAAATTGAGTGTCTGCAATTGGGGATGCATGAATTCACCTTCCCTCTGGGTCAGGAGGTTTGGAATCTGAGGAAGATGCCATGGTGATAGTGGGGACAGGCTGTGCAGCAAGGGGTACCAGTGCTGGCGAGGCCAGTCTGTAGCTATAAGGATTGTCCTTGGTTTTTACTCCTTTATCTTAAGCAGCACCCTGGGGATGAGAGGTAGTGGAGGAAAGGCATAGACCGATAGACTGACCCAGGGGAAGGACAGGGCATCCACTTTCCAAGCCATGCAGTGATGGTCCCTGGTGCAGAATTTGCTGAGCTGATGGTTGTTGTGGGAGGCAAAGAGGTCGACCTTTGGGATGCCCCATGTTTGAGTTATTGGGTGAAGGTTTTTCTGTTGAGCTGCCACTCATGGGTGTCCAGAAGATTTCTGCTTAACTGGTCTGCCAGAGAGTTGAGAGAACCTGGTAAGAAATGTGCTAACAGGTGGAGTTGCATGGTAGAGACTGTGTGCCAAAGGGTCATGGCCAGCCTGCATAGAGGGTAGGAGTGAGTCTCTTCCTGCTTGTTGATATACCACATCATAGTGGTGTTGTCTGTTTTGATCAGGACAGCCCCTGGGGAGAGAAGAGGCTTGAAAGCTATCAAGGCATGCTGGACAGCCATCATCTCTTTTTGTTTGATGTGCAGATGGATTTGCTGTGGGTTCCATTCGCCCTGTATTTACCTGCCGTCCAGGTGTGCACCCAAGGCATAGTCTGATGAGTCTGTGGTGAGGGTCTGGGTGGCGGGGGGTGGCGTGAAAGGTAGTCCCTTGCTGTGGGAGCATGCTGTTGCGCACCAAAGAAAATCTTTTTTGAGGCAAGGAATTATAGGTATAAGAGTCTCCAGGTCTTGAGAGCATTGACACCAAAGGCTTTTTAGGTACCACTGAAGTTTCCGCATATGCAGTATGGCATATGGAATGAGTAGTATGCAAGATGCCATGAACCCCAGAGCTTGCAGGATCTTTCCTGCAGATAGCTGGGGTCTAGTGGCTAGTTGAGAGAAGTAGGTTGTCAGGAAAATTTGCTTTTCTGGTGTAAGGAATGCCATCTGGGAGGCTGTGTCCAGGTTTGCTCCCAGGAATATAATCCTTTGGGTGAGGCACCTGTTTGGATTTCTTTTCGTTGATAGTGTACCCTAGGGAGGTAAGTACGGACTTTAGAAAGGCCAGGTGCTTCAGCAGCTTTTCCTGGCTGTTTGCCTGAATTAGGCAGTCATCTAAGTATGGGTAAATCTGGATATTCATTTGTCTGAAAAAGGCAATGGCCGGAGCCAGACATTTTGTGAAAACTCTGGGAGCAGTAGATAAGCCAAAGGAAAGTGCAAAAAACTGAAAGTGCTGAGATCCTGCCCTGAAACAGAGATATTTTCTGCATGATTCCCTGACAGGAATGTGGAGGTTGGCCTCTTTTAGATCCAAGGTGGCTAGCCACGCATCCTTGGAAAGCATGGGTTGCAGCTGCTGGAGGGTGCACATTTTGAATTTTGGGATCACCAGGAAGCTGTTTAGAATGGATAGATCGAGGATGGGGTGCCAGGTGCCCTCTTTCCTGGGTACCAGAAAGAGTCTGGAGTAGAAACCTTGGCCTTTCTGTTCTGCAGGAACATGCTCTACTGCCCTCATAGAGAGGAGGGAAAGGACTTGCTTTTGCACCTCTGCCCACTGGTTTGGAGATAGATCTGGGAACCTTTTTGGGGTTGGAAGGGTGTGGAAGGAAAATTTGTATCCCTGGGACACTATGTTGAGAACCCAGCGGTCGCTGGTAATAATGGTTCAGGTGCTTGCATGAAAGGAGAGTTTTCCTCCTAGGGGTAAGTGAAGGCAGGGAGAGGGAGGGGGTGGAGGTGAGTCATTGTGAGTTCTTACCATAAGGGGGTGGCTTAGAACTCCCTGGTTTTGAAGTGGAGGTAGTCTCTGCATTCCCTGTGGCTGCTGACTGGGGGGTCTGGTTCCCCGGGGTCTGGGCTGAACTGGCATAGAGGGAACAGGAAAGGAACAGTGCTTGGTGGGACAATGTATGCTGAACCAGGGTGGCTGGACCTGTAAAAGGTCCTTAACTGTCTGTATAGATTTTGCTTTTTCTTCCATCTTTTTTAAGACCTCTTCTGCCTTGGTGCCACATAAGTTGTCTTTGTGCAAAGGGGCATCCAACAATTTAGATTTGACATGGTCTGGCAAGGGCTGTTCCTTACGTCATGCATGCCTTCTAATGATACAGCTGGTGACTGCTGCCCTGCAAGAAGTTTCTAGGGCGTCAAAACCACAGTGCAAAGTGTGTTTAGTTACTCGACTTGCAGAATGCACTAAGTCTTGCAACTCTTTATATTCTGCACAACAGGAAAGGAAGACATTGTTTGTTTGAGGAGTTCCAGGGTATGCTGCTGAAATTTTAGCATATGGAACTGACAATTTAGTGCCCTGACAGCAAGAATAGCTGAGGTGTATACTTTTTTACCCCATCCATCTAGTGCTCAGGAATCCCTATCTGAGGGGGTTGGATTCTTAGCAGAGGTTGCTTTAATTCCTTTAGGCCCTTGAGAAATAGCCTCAGGATCAGCAGTAGGATTTTTAAAAATAAATTTGTGCGAGTCAGGGACTCTGTAGTACCTGTCTGGTTTTCTGGGTGCAGGACGGAGGGTGTCAGGAGTCAAGTTGGATTCCAGGAAAACATCCTCCACAACATCCAGGACTGGTGAGATGGCCAAGAGTCTGTGTTGTGAAAGATCAAAGAATTCCCTGAGTCTCTTTTTAGACTGAGGGTAGTCCTAACTCTCCCATTGGAAATGCTCCCTTAAGGTATGAAGGGTTTCCCCAAAGGAAAAATCCTCTGGAGTAGAGGCTGAAGGTATGGAATCCTCTGCATCAGAATCCTCATAAGTAGAGAGGGGTTGCAAATTTTCATATTCAGATGCATCAGAGTCATCAGACTCTTGTTCAGACAAAACTACAGGGGACAGATCCCGTTTCCTTTTGGGGGGGGGGTAAGCTTGGCTTCCCCTGCTCAGCATGATAAGGTATTCTTCCATTTTAAGCATTTGGGAATGAGGCAAGGAAGCAGGTGCCTGAGATTGGGTCATCGGTTTCTTGGGTGTGGTTTGAAGGTAGTCTCGAAAGAAGATGTCAGTTTGTGTCAAGAATCGGTAGTGTGAAGGGCTTCCTTAGAAGCCGGTGCCTGCTCAGTGACTCCAGATAATCCAAGGTAGAGATGACCGCAGGATCCTTAGTCGAAGATGAGTTTGGCAGCATACCAGACTCCGAAAGGGTCTCGGTAGCTGCAAAAGCGCCGCACTAAGGACTGGAGAACTGACGATTAGCTTAATGGGAGCGTCGACGGCAGGTTTGAACCTGTGCAGTCTGTCTCTGTCTTTATCTTTATGTTTTTTTGAAAGATCTGCTGTCGGATGGCTTACCAAAGCCATATCGGAGTTCGAGGACTGTAAGCCAAAATATCTAGCTACACTAAGGGCCCAAAGACGGATAGTTCTGGCATTGAACAAAGCACAGAAGTGACAGTGGGGGATGTCGTGGTCTGGGCCTAAGCAAGTGACGCAGTAAGAATGAAAGTCTCAGTGTGGTATTTGCTATCCACAGGCGAGACAATTTTTTACTTTTTCTGATATCGGTTAGTGCAAGAAAAAAGGATCCCCAACGGGGTACTTAGCCTTAGAAGATTTCAGCTTCAAATCAGTAGACAAAACTCAGGTAGCGGCTGACTGGCACTTGTGCGAACTGCTTCTGCTTTGGGCTCCACAGTAAGAAAGACTGATGTAATGGTGTCGGCTGCCTTACTTTATACTACTGACGACCTGATGTCAGCCCTGAAGTGACAGCAACCAAAGCAGAAATACCAAGCCTCTGGTATTCTGGCCGGCTGAGGGCTACCCTGGCAGGGATAACCGAAATGTGATGACTGCAACAGTGAAACAAGAAGAACATCGTAGCAGGCTAATCTGATGGACAATAAGCAGAAAATGGGAACAGGTCTCTCCTTTATTAATCATGTGACTTTCATGGACCTCCTCCAATTCCAAAGGAACTACTATCATGTGATCTCTGTATAAACAAAACCCAAGAGAAAGTTCCTCAGAGCAGTCGCAGTGCCCTTACTTTACTACAGTGCTGAAAATCTTCCTTAACAGCAAGGAAGAGACTGTATTCTACCCTGCATAAAACACCACACAGAGCACTGTACCCTTGAGTGATCTTTGTATGTATCTGTAGTAAAGAAAAAAAAATCTCCATTTTTAGTCATAATACATCGATCAGACAATATTTGAAGACATAATTGATGCAGCAGCTTTGAAAAACCACAATGAAGGAAGACCTATCTCTTTAATTTAATAAATTATCCCCTAAAAAGAAGCCATAAGAGACTATTGCATATTATATATGATCAGTAATTGCTAAATTGTACAACTGTATTAGCTGATGCCCTGAATTGGATGTCAGGATAGAAGAGAAAAAGGGAAGTAAGATAATAAGACAAGTAAAACATCACT